>NW_006921810.1:4995404-5017306 GCF_000298275.1 Orycteropus afer afer | reverse complement strand
CATCTGACTGCTAACCAGAAGGCTGGTGGTTCAAACCCACCAGCCACTCCCCGGAAGGAAGGTTGGGCAATCTACTTCTGTAGTGATACCGCCTTGCAAACCCAAGGAGGGGTCGTTATGAGTCAGATCTGACTCAATGACAGCAGGTTTTATAAGCAAAGATTCCCTGAGTGGTATAAACAGTTAAGTGCCTGGCTGCTAACTGAAACGGTTAGCTATTCAAGTGCACCCAAAGGTGTGTACTGGAAACCATGAAGTGGAATCGACTCGAAGACAGTATTGGTTTCATTGGCTTATGTACAAGGAACTGATTTATAATTTAGTATTTGTGAACATGTGAATAAACATTTTAGAGATTGATATGTAAGAGAAACAGAAGTGGAAAACAGAATAACGTAAACATAAGTGAAATAAAAATACTCAACTTAAGTACCACAAGATTCAGTTATGTTTTTCAGTGTTGGAAGATATAGTCACATTTTTAAACTTTTCTATTGCAAACTATTAACACTGTCCTGAATACATAATTTCTTGCAGCTTTAGTGATTACCATAAACTTATCAAAGTAAAAGAAGACATATTCTCTAGCAAAGAATAATGTTTAATTGGCAGTCCTTTGGTCTAGGAACATTCCCAATTCACAGTAAAGGGAATTTCCTGTCTTCAAAATGTAGCACTGCTTTGGTTTTTAGCAACCTGCTTTCTCTCATATTAATGTTAATGAATTTGAGATCAGTTTTGCACCTGCAAAATCAATAAAACAGCTAAATGCATTTCAATAAGGATATCATGAAAACATGCTATGGCATATAAAAGGTATCTAAAGACACTGTCTTAAGATCAAAATATGTCAATTGTTAATTCTTTATGCTGTCTAATGTAAGCATTGGTAACCTTTTGCTGTTCTTGTTAGTAATGTTACTAATAACAATATTATAATCTTCCTTTTTAACACTTTAGAACCTGATTGCAATGTATTTTTGACAAACTGTAAGTAGCCTTTCAAATATCAGATCAACACAAATATCATTTGTGGGGTTAAAATTCAGGACTCCAATTTGTTAATTCTGAATTCTTTTCTTTTATGTCTTTCTTAGCACCAAGAGGACAGTGGCCATATCTATTTGTTAACTTCTGTGCCAAGCACTTAATATTATGCCTAACTTAGAATGTGTGCTCAATAAATTCATATCTTAATTAAGTTTAATGAAAGTGGATTGTATATATTAACAAAGATCTAAATTAATTTTGAATAAATTGTAAAGTTACACATTGATTAATCTTGGTTTTATTTAGTGCCTTTAATGTCACTTCAGTAACTTGGAAAAAAGAATATAATTTAAATAAATCACAGAATACAAATATAATGAACAGTTTTTCTTAAAAACCAAACTGAATTACATTTAAGATATACTAAACTCATGTAATGAAAATTTTTATGTCTACATTTGAAAGAAAAGGATACTTTTAGTAATATTTTATTATGTTTCAGGTGAAAGTTTACAGAAAAAATTATATTTCCATTTAAAAATTTTAGTAGAAATTACTCCATAACATTGATTATAATTTTTATAATGTATCAGCATTACCATTTCCATTTTGTTTATGTTTCCATTGATCTAGTTTCCCTGTCCCTCTTTACCTTCTCATCTGTACTTTTTGACAAATATTGACTGTTTGGTCTGTACAGTTGAACGTTTAAAGGAGCACATTCCTCATAGTGATATTGTGTATTTTATAAGCCAATCTATTATTTGGCTAAAAGGAGAACACCAGAACTGGCTTCAGTTTCAAGTTCAAAGGACATCTTAGGGCAATAGTCTCAGTGGTTCTTCTAGTCTCTATTAGTTCAGGAAGTCTGATCTTTCTTAGAAATGTCAGTTTTATTCTACATTTTCCTCCTCTTCTGTCCAAGACCTTCTATTGTGCCCCTGGTTGAAACGATTAGTTGTGATAGCTGGGCACCATCTAATTCTACTGGTCTCAGGCTAGGAGAAGCTGTGGTTTGTTTGGGCCATTAATCATGTGGACAGGTTTCATCTTTTAGTTTTTGGTTTCAAGGAAAGGATTATTTTTAATGTGAATAATGAATTTCTGGTTCATGTATCTTGTCAGTTCATGTTTTCTGTCATAAATTTTCTTAAAAGTACAATACTTTTAATAAATGAGGTATGCACAACATATAAATTAAAATTATCTTACACATCAAGATATTAATTTTTAATAAGTATGAGTCTTCAAGAACCCCCAGTGGTACAATGCTTGGTTGTTAATTAAAAGATCAGAGGTGCAAACCCATCAGCTCTGCAGGAGAAAGAGGTGGCAGTTAGAGCAGGAGAACAAGGTGTCAGTTTACTTCTGTAAATATTTACAGCCTTGGAAAATCTATGGGACAATTCTACTGCATCCTGTGGGATCACTATGAGTCAGAATTGACTAGATGGCGGTAGGTTTGGCTTTGGTATATGTCTTGATTAAATATTTTAAAAATTACTGACTTAAAGAAATATAGAACATTTTAATTGAATGACAAAACAAAGTGAGGAGGCATTTTTTTTTTTTTTTTCGGAAGTGTCCGGAGAGTACAGATAGAGTGTGAATTAATTTCAAATTTAGTAACTGCCTGGAACAGCATAGGAACCAGAAACAAATCTACCAGGAAGAAGCATTGAGAGGCACAGGCATAACCAGGCCTTGCAATTATTAAAAGATGCCTATTAGAAATTTGAGGAGCTCTAGTAGTATAGTGGCTAAGGCACTTGACTGCTAACCAGAAGGCTGGCGGTTCAAACCCACCAGCCTCTCCTCGGAAGGCAGATGGGGCAATCTACTTCCGTAGTGAAACTGCCTTAGAAACCCAAGGAGGGGTCGCTATGAATCGGGTCTGAGTCAATGGCACATAACAACAAGAACATTAGAAATTTGCATAAATTCAAAACTAGATCTTGAAATATCATATCTTCATTATGATTTTAAACAGAAATCTAATATGCTACCTCCATTTAAGGGACTACATTTCAGAAAGAAACTAGGAAATGGACTGCACAACTGTGCTTTATAGTATACTGAGAAGGAAAGGAAGGACAAGATGACCTCTCAAAGTTACCTTCTAAACTGAAATTAAGTTCAACTCTGAAAAAAATTATTTTTCACAGCTTGCACCTTATTAGCTTAATTGAGTTCCTTCTTTATTCTGGATAAGCAATGGAGCTTCTCTCTCTTTTTTTTCCATCAGTGAGTTTCAGAACTTCCAAGTTCCTATTTTATTGCTCATTAAATGTTGGTCAAATGAGGAGCTTACTCAGGCCTGTTAATTGATATGGTTTCCCATATTCTGTCACATTGACTTGGCCAGAAACATAGCAAAATAAAGGTCTGCTAATTAGTTGTGTGAGTCTGTTACAAGTGATTTCACAGTGCAAATGTGCACAGAAAACGTGGAAAATGCTTTCATTTTATCTTCCTTAAAAATAAATAAATAAATTGTACGCTTAAATTCTGTGCTTAATAGACAGTAGTAGCAAAAGTGTAATAAAAAAGTAGTTATGTGATTTTTAAAAAAATAAGCAAATAAGATTAAATACATGTAGGAAAATATTGAGGAGAGTTTATATGATCTAGAAAAGATAGCAATTTCAAGCAGCAATAGACATAGATATAATATTTTAAAAGCATAGTAGTTGTATAAGGTGACCTCGAAAACAATTTATTATGTGAAAAGTAGAGAAGGAAAATAAAAACATTCCCATGATCTTTGCAAACAATAGTAATAAAAATGAGAATAATAAAATTTTAATAACACAACTAATCCCCAACACTTTTCAGCAAAATTGGTGATAAGGCAACAAAATGGAATGTAACCCAAAGATCTGTTAATGTAATTCTTTCTGGCTGGTGCTTACAGTCCCCATGGCACAGAAGCTCTCAAAATTATAGCCTGTGGTAGCTGGTGAGACAGTCATCATGGGCAACTATGTGTTGGATAATCAAATTCTCTCCTAATCTCACTTTATTTAAAATATAAATGGGTTTGCATTATTTTCCTAGGCTAAAAAATGCTAATATTTCTCCATCCCTTCTGTAATTTAAATCTAGTGGAAAAATTCAGTGAGAACATCCACTGAGCATCTACTGTATGCCAGGCATCAACCTGGAATATTATTGTGTTCTGTTTTATTTGTTGTTATTGTTAAGTGCAATCAAGTAGGTTTGGAGTCATAGCAACACTATGTACAACAGAAAAGAACACTGCTCATTTCTGCTCCTTCTTCACAATCATTGCTTTGTTTGAGCCCATTATTGAAGCCAATGTGTCAATCTATCTTGCAGGGGCTCTTTTTTTTTTTTTTTTGGAAGACCCTCTACTTTGCCAAGCATGATATCCTTCCTTCTCCAGGGACTGGTCCTGCCTGATAACATGTCCAAAGAACATGAGATGAAGTCTCACTGTCTTCATTTATAAGAAGAATGCCAGCTGTACTTTTTCCAAGAGAGTTTGTTTGTTCTTCTGGCAGTCCATCATGTACTCAATATTCATCACTAAGACCATAATTGTAAGATATCAGTTCTTTCGTCTTCCTTACTTACTGGCCAGATTTCTCATGCATATGATGCAATTGAAAATATCATGGCTTCAGTCAAGCTCGCCTTAGTCTTCCGAGTGACATTTTTCCTCCTTAGGTTTTTAAAGAGGTATTCTGCAGTACATTTGCCCAATTCAATACATCATTTAATTTACTGACTGCTGTTTCCATAGGCTTTGACTGTGGATCAAAGTTACTATCTTGACACACACCTTGTCTGATATTAAACGACACTGTATGTCCTTGTCTTTTCAGAATGGTTACCTCTTGGTCTACAGGTTTCACATGAGCTCATTTGTTGTTGTTGTTATTATGTGCCACCCAGTCGGACCCGACTCATAGTGACCCCTCCTTGGGTTTCCAAGGCAGTATCACTATGGAAGTAGATTGCCCCATCTTCCTTCTGAGGAATGGCTGATGGGTTTGAACCGCCAGCCTTCTGGTTAGCAGTCAAATGTCTTAGTCACTATGTTACCAGGGCTCCCTGAGCTCATTTAAGTGTTCTGGAATTCCCATTTTTCAAAATGTTACCCAAAATTTTTTATGATCCACACAGATGAATACCTTTGTGGAGTCAATGAAACATGGGTCAGCATCTTTCTGGAATTCTCTTTCAGCCAACACCCATCTGAATCTGAATTGATATCCTTCATTTTATGCCCTCTTCTGGATCTGCCTTGAATCTCTGGCATTTCCCTGTTGATAAACAACTGCAACCATTTTTGAATTATCTTTAGGAAATTTTTACTTTTTTGTGATAATGTTTTGATATCATTGTAATGATATTGTTTGATAATTTCCACAATCTGTTGGTTCACTTTTATTTGGAATGGATACAAATATGGATCTCTTCCACTTGAACTTGAACATAATTATGAGCAATTAATGCCTGTAACATAGTTGTCCAAGGTCTGATGTGATTGAGTGTCTCCATTGACTCCTTCCACTAATGTAGTTGATTTAATTCCTATATATTCCATCTGGTGAGGGCCATATATATAGCCACTGCTTATGTTGCTAAAAAAAGATATGTTCAATTAATAAGTCATTGTTCTTGAAAAATTCTATCATGCAATCTCTGGTGTCATTTTTATCACCAAGGCCATATTTTCCAACTACTGATGCTTCCACTTCTGCATCCCAATTACCAGTAATTTTCAGTTATCTTGATTTCATGTTTGATCAATTCAGACTGCAGAAGTTGGTAAAAATTGTCAATTTCTTCATCTCTAGTATTTGGTGTGGTTGGTGTGTAAATATGAATAATAGTCATTTAACTGGTCTTCCTTATAGACATTTGGATATTATCCTTTCATGACAACCTTGGACTTCAGGATAGATCTTGAAATGTTCTATTTGATTATATATGATATCATTCCTTGTCAACTTGTCATTCCTGTCACAGTAGACATATGATTGTCCAATTCAAAATGGTCCATACCAGTCCATTTCAGCTCATTAATGACTAAGATATTGATCTTCAAGTATTCTATTTAATTTTTAACAACTTAAAATTTTCCTAGCTTCATACTTTGTACACTCCATATTCCTATCATTAATGAATATTTGCAGCTACTTCTTCTCATTTTTGGGTCAAAGCACATCAGCAGATGAAGGCCCCAAAGGCTTTATCCCATCCATGTCACTAAACTCAATACTACTTTGAGGAGGAAGCTCTTCCCTGCTAGCAATTTGAGTGTCTTCCAACCTTAGGGGCTCACACTATATTGCACAATGTTCTACTGCTATTCATGAGGTTTTTAGAAGCCAATGTTTTTGGAAGTAGATTTCCAGGTCCTTCCTCTTAGCATTTATTAGTTTGGAAGTTCCACTGAAACTTGTCCATCATGGGTGTCCATACTGGTATTTGAAATACAAGTGGAATAACTTCTAGCATCATAGCAACACACAAACCACCACAAAGGTTTTGGCATTTATATAATGTCTTTATTTACCCACTCCTAATATTGCTTTGGGAGATCTGGTGGCATAGTGCCTAAGGCATTTGAGTGCTAACAAGAAGGCTGGCAGTTCAAACCCACCAGCCACTCCTTGGAAGGAAGACCGGGTGATCTACTTCCAGAGAGATACTGCCTTGGAAACCCAAGGACAGGTCACTATGAGTTGGAATCGATTCGATGGCAGTGAGTTTGTTTGTTTGTTTGTTTTTTAATATTGCTTTAAATATAGATTAATATTTTATCATATTTTAATATATAAATTATCCAAATATAAGGAGATGAAAGACAAGAGAAAAGAGAATTAGAATACATGTATTTTATTGCATCTTAATTCATTTAATTCTCAATAATTACTTTCTACCCAACTCTCTAATATTGTAAGTAGATATTATCATCTTCTCATTGCTAAAAGGCTATGGTAGTTGCATCATCTGACCTCCTCTAACTACATGAAGGGGAGAGAGCATCCCTATTAGCATCAACAGCCCAAGGCTGATTCTTATGAGACAGTGGTCAGACATGCTGCTACCCTTCAAACTGTTTACCAATTCTGACATCTGCTGTCCCTCCCATGATGCTTCCTACTTCTCTGCTAGATTCAATAATTGCAATGCCCACTTAGAACTCACAGACAATATTCACAATTATGGGGCTTATTAGGGAAGTGATAGGTTATAATTCAGAACAATACTCACAATTATGGGCATTATTAGTGGAGTAACAGGTTATATTCAGCATCAGGAATTCTCATTATACAGTTCTTTGGTCAGGACAGCTTACCTTCAGCTGTGTCACAGGCATGCTTCTCTCTGGACTTAGCCTATGCCCTGAGAGCTCTTTAAGCTCTGCCAATAGTGTCCAGAGATCACTCCACCAGTAAGACACCTGCTCAAAGGAATCAGCTTTCTCCCTCTGCAGGCTGGAAACCTTCCATCTGCCTCATGCTGTTCTGCTGGTTCTGCTGCCTCTGCTGCAGCCATTTCTTTGCACCTGCTTCTTGCTGTCTCTTGCAATCTCAGCAAAGTGTTAACAGCTCTCTCTCTCTTTCTCTCTCTTTCCTGTGTTGAGGACGTTCCACAAAGGAATCTTGGGTGCAAAGGATGCACTCCACTCTAGGCTTTTCTTCCTTGATTGTAGTGAGACCTCATTTTCCACTTCAGGGATGGCTAATTTTTAGCTAAGCAGATGGCAAAACTGACCAATCCCCACATTGGGGTTCTGTACATCTTTTTTCTATGTTCCTACAAAGGTGCCATGTACATTACTCACAAGCTATCCAATCCCCTTGATTGACCCCAAGTACCTCACATTTGCATATTCACACCCATCATTTGGTTGGGAGTCACAAAAACCATGGCTAGAAGAGTGATATTAAGTAATTCACTGCACTGCACTCATTTTACAAATAATGAAATTAAATCTAAAAATCTTAAGTAATTTATCAAACCTTTGACTAAAAATAAAATATATTGTGCAAAAAACCTTACGCTTTTCTTATTATACCTCCTAGCCTCATTTAAAGGAGATGAAACTATCAGTCTTTTTTAACATAGTGAATAAGTGCTAACAAATTCCTTTTTTATTTGTATGAAATAGGGGTGAAATCCCTAAAATTGGGAATTCTAATGATTATGCAGGGGGGTTGGTGACTTTAAAAACAAGCTCATTATGAGTTAAGAAGTATATGTTCTTTTATTTTTTGTAGATTTTTATTTTAGTTTTTTGTTCAATGATAGCATTGCTTAGGTTTTTTTTAAATTGTCTTTATAGTTTTGCATCATATCTCAATTAAATTTCCCAAAATCCTTGTGAGTAATACACCCTATTATCATTCTACTTTAAAAGGCATGTGGGAACTCTTCCAAGTGATGATAACGTGATCTATGTTGACAAGGATTTGGGTTACACATGTGCATGCATTCATCACAAGCTCAGTGAATTTACATTTAATTTTTTTTTCTTCCATTTGTCTATAAAATTTTTCAAAAGAGTAAAAAATAACAGTAAAAGTGTAGCAAAATCTGATTAAAGATGTTCATGTGAAAGTACTTAATGAGAAAAGTACTTAATCTGCTATTTTATCAAAATTTGATGCAAACATACACAGCAAGATATTCAAGTTAACAGTTTCTACATGCAAAATTCAATGACATCGATTATATTCTTCATGTTGTGCAACACTTACCCATATCATTTTCCACCATAACATAAACTTAGTGCTCTCAAGCAAAATTATATAATGCATGATATATATAGTCACATACTTAAAAAACAAATAAATAAACAAAACAAAAACAACAAAAAGTACATTGCCATCATGTCAATTCCAACTCTTATTGATCTTGTAAGGACAGAACTATCTCATAATATTTCTAAAATACATCCTCAAAAATGTCTGTAATAGTGAAGAAAACACTAAATATTCATCTTAAGATTTTTTATGAAAAGAATAGACAACACAAACCACAAAAAGTAGGAAGAAAGTGATGATAAAAAAAAAAAGAACAACAATTAATGAAGTAGAAAAGTAGATGAAAAGTTTAAAGAAGTCCTAAATTTGTTCTTGGATATCCCAATAAAATAGTTAAATAGGGAAAGAAAAAACAAATCATGATAGCAAGCATTTGAAATTAGAAATGAGAAAGGAGACAGGCTAATAAAGCATACTGCATTAAAAGAAACTAACATTACATAACAACTTATTAATACTTTTCCTGGGCTGGCTTATGAAGATTTACAATCATGCAACCCTTCCTCCATTGACTTAGCTACAGTAGATCTCCTTGGAGTTCAGGGAGCATTAGCCCCATTTAGGAAAGCTAGGGTCAACAACCAGCCCTATATTCTACTTTTTCAGGGATTTTTTTCCAATTCCAAACTTAGAAATCATTTTAACAAACTAAAAACTGTACGTGGTCTTAAATTTAATTTTGAGGATAAGCATTTTATCTTCTAATACCTTGTGATATGGCAAGTACCCTGCCTTTTTAAAAGTTGCTACTAAGACCTTAATCTGTACAGAATATATGAGTTTTTCAAAGTGCTTTCACAAATATCATCTCACTTGATCTTGACAACAGCCCTGGGAGCCAGGCAGCAGCCATGGTATCCTAATTCCTATTTTACACAAAGCAAAAATGGAGACCCAGAGAATTTTAATATGGAGATTTTTTTCTATATACCTCATTTGACTTCATTTTCTTTCTTCAAAGACTTTATATCAATCAGTAATTTTAAAAAATAGATGTTATTCTTATTGCTAACTATCCGCATTTTGATAGGACATCCCTATGATGACCTATACTTAGGCCATATATATTTGAACATATATGCCTGATATACAGCTATTTTTGTCCTATAAATGATTTGCAAGTTGTGTCCAAATTCTCACCCATTTTCTTTACAGTGATAAATTTAATTCTCATTTCACATATTCCAATAAAAATCACAACTTCTGTCTTATTTTTATCTCTTTTCATTTCTCATTCTACAATCTACATATCTATCTAATATTTCTTGCTATTTGTTATATCAATGATTTATTTCTTAGGAGGTGATTTATGACTTTTGAATTTCCTATTCTCTGCTTTATCAATTTGCCTCCTAATTCCTCACTAAGATACACATACAAACATAAGAAAGGATGAAAGAGAGAGCAAGGAAGGGGAGAAGGAAATAAGAAAGTAAGGAAGAAAAAAGTCAAAAAGAAGAAAAACCTTTGATACAGGCTGCTCTTTTCAATCCCTCAGGTAGAGTTACTTACTCTATCCAGTGTACTAAAAATAGTTTTGTTTTGTTTTTTAGATCATTTTTATAGGACATGCATATTATGGTAATTTTCTCTTTATAATTTGAGCTCCTCAATATTCTTGTTAAACCAAAAAAAAAAAAGAAAAGATAACCCAAACTCACTGCTTTCAAATCAATTCACTCATAGCAACCCCTCCTTGGGGTTTCCAAGGCAGTATCCCTGCAAAAGTAGATTGGCCAATCTTCCTTCCAAGGAGTGGCTGGTGGGTTTGAACTGCCAGCCTTCTGGTTAGCAGTCAAATGCCTTAAGCACTGTGCCACCAGAGTTACTATGCTTGTTAAAGGAACCTTAAAAACAAATGCAGGGCCATCAAGTTGATTCTGACTCATAGCAATCTTATAGGACAGACGAGAACTACCTGCATAGGGTTTCCAAGGCTATAAATCTTCACAGAAGCAAACTGCCTCATTTTTCTCCTGTGGAGCAACTGGTGAGTTCAAACACTGACTTTTTGGTTAATAGCTCAATATTTTAACCACTGTATCACCAGAGCTCCTTATTAAAAGGACAGATTTATTTAATTTTATAATCATCATCTCAAACCCCAACCTAAGGTATTCACAAAGTTTATTAGCTGTTGAATCATTTGTCTGCATTTAATGGGCATGGGTGTTTCTAGGATTCTGGCTGGAAGGAAATCTTGAACTGGTTTAGATCTGCACTGACTAAATATTGGTGAAGAAGAATGTCACTTACTCCAAAACCCCTACTATGGATGTGAGGAATACTCATCTCCCCAACATCCTATCTCTTTGAGTAATGTGCATAAAGGTAATTAAAAATGCTTTGGGTCTCTGAACGTGGAAGATAATCCAAAGTGGATTGGTTGAATGGAAGGAACTATTCAAGCTGCTCCTATAGGACATGGTGGACAGGATCAAGGAGCTGGGCCACATCAACCAGCAGTTCCACTGGGTCCTGGTCCAGCTGGCAGCTGTCTGAAAGCAAATGTGCCAAGTGTGAGAAGGGAAGGGCAGCAATGGTCTGGGCTACTCCAGGCACCATACTTAGAGCTGCTGTGTGACAGGCTGGGGACAGATTGTTCAGGGATGAGTGTATATATATTTGATGGAGCAGGATGTGGGATGGCATTCCTCAAAGTAGCCATGTAGGATGCTGGTCTCCAGGAACTAAGCCAAAGAGCAGGGTTGGTGGTCTTCCTGAGCACTGCTGCCATGTATATGCCTGATGGGGAAGATCCAAGTAACTCCAGATGTAGGCCAGGCCAGGAGTGTGACTGGTCCCTCAGTCCACAGGACCTCATGTGACCCCTGCATTGATCTTAGCCACTGAACCATATCTCCTGATAAGGAAAGTACAACACTGTGTGTTCCTTCTCTTCCCCAGAAGAAAATTCTAGAGAATTATTTTCCATTATTGATTTTCCAATCACTTGACTAATAGGCTATATTTAAATAAAACTAGAAAAATGAGAAAGAAAAAGGACCTTGAAACTTTTGGGATTTTTTCCTGCCACACAAAACCCATGCCATAAGTGACATGTAGGTAGCTGTGGATGCAATGTCCCACACATATTTCAATTTCATATAAATAGTTAAGATTAAGAAGAAGTTGAGTTGGATTACAATTTGAGAAATATAGAAAGAGCATTGAACAAAGGCTTGGAGGATGGAAAAGACCAGATAGTTTTAGGAAGTAAAGAAAAATTAATTATACAGAAGAAAGGATATGTAGTAGGCAAGTTTTTCTTGTTAAGGTAAGAATAGAAAGATAGCTCATGCATCAATCAAGATAGATCACACAAGACCCAGGATGCTATGAAATAACACACAGTACAAGCTCACAAAATAAGTGTCATCCTTTATGAAGATTATTTAAAAAAAACAATGTGGAAGATTGGCTGATGTGGTAACACAGAAAGGTAAGCCAGTATTAAAGTTGCTGTAATAAAGCAGCTAACAGTTAATGAGTCCAGAATGTAGGACAATTATCATAAGACTGGAAAAATAAAGATAGAATGAGAAATTGTCCAGAGATGAACCCCAGTGGTTTGTAATAGCTTTATATAATTACCATGAAACTGCCTTGCATTGCAGAGGAAATTCCAGAAAAGGCAATTCTCTGCTTTCTTCTCTGAAGATCTTTGTTGAATATTCTTGATAAGCAATCTATCATTATTAGAATGCTGTCTGAATCAGTGTTATGCTCTCAGATTTCCAAGTTTAGGAAACTTATACCTTCATGTCGACAAATGTCTTTTTAAAAGTTTACCTATTTACTCAGCAGATACTTATCAAATATTCCTCAGAAGGAAGGTTGGGAAATCTACTGCCACTACTACCATAATTGTACTGCCTCAGAAACCCTAGGAGAGGTCGTTATGAGTCAAGTCCAACTCAATGACACATAACAACAACAAGAACAAGGAGCCCTTATGGTGTAGTGTTTAACACATTTGGCTGCTAACCAGAATGTTGACGATTCCAACCCACCAGCCACTCTGCAGAACAAAGATTGGACAGTATACTTCAGTAAAGATTTATAGTCTTGGAAATCCAGTGGAGGTCACTGTGAGTCACAATGGACTTGATGGCAGAGAGTTTGTTTTTTTGTTTTATGCATTCTTCTAGGTTCAAGGGATATATTAGAAGTGGGGAAAAAAAAAAAAGAAAACCCTCAATAATTTGTGTCCTCTTGTGGTTTATCATCTAGGGGAGGGAAACAAAATATATTAATATGTATATTAAAAAAATAAATAAGTTAGATTATGATATGAGCTATATAAAATAAATAAAGCACCTACTTGAAGAAAGTGAGAAAATGAATCATGTAGGTGCAGGGGACAAGAGAGTTTCAAGCAGAGGGACCAGCCAGTACAAAGACCTTAGGATAGAATTGTGCTTATCATGTCCAAGTAATAACATTCAAAGATAATAATGTGGCTGAAGTTGGAAAGGTAGGGAAATATCAATAAGAAATATGGTGAGAGATATTTTGCAAAAGACTTTGGCTTCAACTTTTACTCTGATGAAGAAGGAATTCTTTTGGAGGGTTTTGAGAAGAGTGACAATATCTGATTTAAATTCTATAAAGATGGATCCATCTGTTGTGGATACTGGACTGTAAGGAATGGGGTACAACAGCAGGAAGATCAGTTAGTAGGCCATCACAAAGAAAGTGTAATAGATGGTAGTGGCCCAAACCAAGGAGGTACTGGCATAATTGGCCAACAATGGTCAAGTTCTATATATATGTTGAATAGTAGGGAAAAAAGAAAATTTCCTTGGCCCCAATTATTCATAAAAGAAATTTCTGTTAGTTATGCAGGTATAAAGATGAATATTTAGGCCTAAAAGGAAGTTCAAGTTAAAATAAAAAAAAAAAAAAAGATTTTAAGCTAGGCTGTTCAGTTATCCTGTCCCCTGGGTCTCAGTCAGTGCTTCACAGTCTCCACATTTGTTTAGCTAGCTCCTGAGCACAGGCTAACCTTGGCTAAATGCACATGCCAATCAGCAAAGCGTTTCTATATCCAGGGATTTTCCAACATATCTGTGCATATTCAAAGATTTTCCAGGTAGTTCATCTTGTACCCTTAGAAAGTGTTAGCCCATTTTTCACATTTAATACAGAAGTATCTAACTGAATTATGTAATGAAGATGAGAAGATGTTTGGCATCTAAAGAAATAGTGTCTGTTTTAAAGCTTTTTAAAATGCAAAACAAACTTTACAATTTAAAATAAAGCAAGTTGATGTCATTGGTATGAAGTGCACATTGTGATTAATGAACTATAGACAAGCATACTTAAAGAGACAACTACTTGTGAGGGTGAACCAAGGAAAATCTTGAGGAAAAAAAAATGTTATTCATAAGACTTATTTTTAAATGTATATTAATATGTACATATCCTTATATACTATAGAAATATAACAACATGTAACTTTCATTGATTTCATATACTTTACTGAAAAGAAAAACTAAAAGACACACTGGTACTGATGTTAAAAGAAAAGACCCTGAAGCATATTTATTAATTAAAAAGAATCTGGCTTCCACCACAAATATTGGAGTAAGCACTCTCCACTGTGTACCTCCCTCTGAACACAACTGCAAAACCTGGGCAGAATGCGTGGAGGACTTATTTGAGGACTCTGAAAATTGAAGAGTAGCAAATAGATTAAGGAAGAAGATGACAATTCAAAGTACTAAGGAATTAGTGTTTTATTAACTACACAAAAGCATTCAACCACAGATCATAAAAAAAAAAAATTATGGATAACATTGCAAAAAATGAGTTTTCCAAAATATTTAATCATGCTTCATGTGGAACCTGGACATAGACCAAAAGGCAATTGTTCAAAGAGAACAAGGAGATACAGAGTGGTTTAAAATCAGGAAAGGTATGAGTAAGAGTTGTAACCTCTTACAGTAGTTATTCAATATCTATCCTGAATAAATGACCTGAGAAGCTGGATTATATGAAGAAGAACGTGGCAATATGCAAGAGACACAATCTTGCTTGCTGACAGCGAAAAAGACTTAAAGCACTTACTAAAGAAGAACAAAGACTGCAGTCTTCCTTATGGCTTATACCACACATATAGAAAACGAAAATCTCACACCTGGACCAATAAGCAACATCATGATAAATGGAGAAAAGATTGACACTGTCAATGATTTCATTTTACTTGGATACACAATCAATGCCCATAAAAGCAGCAATCAAGAAATCAGAGGTTGTTTTACGTTGGACAAATCTGGTGCAAAATACCTCTTTGAACTGTTTAAAAGCAAAGATGTCACTTTGAAAACTAAAGTGTGCCTGACTCAAGCTGTGTATTTTCAATAACCTCATATGCACGTGAGGGCATGGGGGCTAGATAACAAATATGAAGAATGCAGAATAGATGCATATGAATTGTGGTTTGTCAAAGAACATCGAATGTTCCATGACTGCTAGGATGAGCAAATCTGGGAAGGCAGAGACAAAATGGTGGCTGGCTAGCATAACCCATCCATTCCCTCAACAACGAAATCCAAAACTCTCATTGAAACAGATACTAATAATGATCTTAGAATTCTTTACATTAAATGAGAAAATAAATAATCAGATTGATAAAAAAAAAAAAAAATTAGATTGAGTGCTGATTGGAAAGGAAAACAGAGTGCGATTAGTGACTGGGGAGAGGGAGGGGCTTACTGTCCAATGCAGGAGCATCTTGACTAGAGATGGAGAAGCTGACTGAGGAAGAGGAAAGAAAGATAAATAAATAAATAAACTTCATGGGATCCATACAGCCATAATGACACAGCATAGACAGATTGGGCAATAGGCATGCAGGAATTGGGAGTGAAATAGGCAGAGAATCAGTTCAAAGTTATAAGTGGCACAGGTGGTCATGGAGAGAGGAGGGAGAGGGAATCAAACCCAGCTGGGTTGGCAAAAGGCCTGTGTTGGGGCGGTTGAAGAAATTGGGCTAGGGACAATCTCTTCCTCAGTCGAATCTGGGCAAGAAAAGGACAAACATCTGTGAGACCCCACAGTCACTAACCTTGACCCCTGGACATCTCCATTTCTAGCCTGAGTAGGCGCTGAAATTCTCTCACTGGGTGACTAAGGGACTAGATAACGTTTTCACACTGAAATAAGAGGCACTACTCTGCAGCCTCCTCTCTCAGAGAAGAACACATGCCAAGTACCTCCCACTTCTGTGAACTGAAAGGCCTTTGTTGGGTAGTTAAAGAAGAGAGCATTAGGGTGACTTTTCACTAGAGTCTAGGCAGGAGTTTTGTCTGCCCAGAAGAATCACAACTGGTGAGCCATACTCTCCCCTAAAAATGTACAGCTTCCTTGCAAATAGGAGCAAAACATCTCCCAATGACCACTACCATAGAGGCCAGGAGAGTCTCATAGGCACATACAGAAACCCATTCCAAACAGACCTAGATGTTCTGGATATCCCTCCCTCCACATAAATCACTGGTTGATCCTTCTCACACTGAGCAAAATAGGATAACACCTACAGCTTTTTCAACTGGTGGATGCCATTAGTGCCAGGCTCCTTTCCCCACCTTAAGCACACACCTACAGAGTGTGGTTTCAGCTATACTTGCCTGCTTCAGGGCTGCCACCTGACAATAATTACAAAAGTTCTTCCCCTTCAGTTTCCATTATATCCTCCTTATTTTTTCAATTCCCTATTTCTCTGCCTTTTCCCTTATTTATTTCTCCTGCCTCCTCTTCATCTTCTTACATTTTTTTTTGCCATAATTTCAACTCAATCACACTTATTTTGTTCTCTTTTTCTGTATTTTTTATCTTTTGTATTCATTCCATCTTTTTTTTCCCTCTTATTCTTTCCCTCTTTTTTTTTTTTTCCTTTTCTTGCCTCATCCAACAGGAGGAAGACATTAACTCCCACTAGTCAGCCACTTCTGCTGCACTCACAATCTATCCCAACAGACAAGCACCACTATGAACCCTTAAAACACTGGATCAACACCAGATGTAGGACAACATCTGTTCATTCTAACTGCAACTCCTGTTCATGTCAAACAGATACCTGCACCTACATTCCCATCAATTATTCCACCAATCCAGAGATAGCTGGGGAGTGTTTCAGTGCTGCCAAGTTACAACCAAAGGAATACACCTGTTCCAGTCATCTGGATATTTTGAAACAAAACAACACACAATCAATAAATAAAAACAATAACTTCAAAATGTGTTGGGAACAACAGACAACTTCCATTCAAACAAAGAAATGGGACAAGATACTGGAAGCAAGTGACAAAAAAAACAAAACAAACAAACAAACAAAAAAAACCTACCCTTGTTTTTGGGAGCTCTGGTAGCATAGTGGCTAAGACACTTGCCTGCTAACCAGACGACTGGCGGTTCAAACCCACCAGCCACTCCTCGGAAGGAAGGTTGGGCAATCATACTTCCGTAGTGATACTGCCTCAGAAACCCAAGGAGGGGTCACTATGAGTCAGGTATGACTCGACAGCACATAACAACAACAATAGCAACATACACAGACACACACACACACATATATATATATATATCAACTTCCAAGAGCTCAAGGAAACCATAAACAAAAGCAAGGAAAAGACAGACGATATCCTTGAAGTATGAAGATTCAGGAAAATCATACAAGATCAAAATAACAAAATCAATAGACAATAAGAAATCATACAAGAACAACAATTAAATATCAAGAAGATGAACACTAAAATTATGGAAATAGATAACACATTGGAAGAACAGAAGAGTAGAATCAAATTGGAGGAAGACTGCATATCCCAGATAGAAGTAAATCCTTTGACATCAGCTTATATGAGGAAAAATCAGAAAAGAGAATCAAGAGAAATGAAGCAAACCCAAGAGTTATCTGGGATGGTATCAAAAGAAATACCATAAGCTTGATTGGAATTCCAGAGCAATAGGAAGGGGGAAAAAACTGAGAAAATAATTGAAGATTTGCTAAAAGAAAACTTCCCCAATATTATGAAAGATGAATATATATCCATCCAAGAAGCTCACAAACCCCATTCAGGAAAGACCTCACTAGTAAGTCGTCAAGACTTATCATAATCAAACTTTCCAAAATCAATGACAAGAATCTTGAGAACAGCTCAAGAAAAATGGAATGTTGCCTATAAAGGGCAACCCAGTAAGACTAAGCACTGATTTTTCAACAGAAACAACACAGGCAAAAAGGCAATGGGATGACATATACAAAATCATGAAAGAAAAAAAAAATGCCCACCAAGAATTATATATTCATAAAAATTGTCCCTCAATTATGATGGTGAAATCAGGAATTCCTGGACAAACAGAAATTAAGGGAATTTGTAAGAACAAGATGAACCCTACAATAAATGTTAACTGGAATTCTTCCGACAGAAAACTGACAATGGAAAACAGCAAACTATGATTAAGACCTATGAAAAAATAACCCAGAAATCAACCCAGGAAAAGAATTCTCAAATATAAAAATCTTTACAAAATGGAAAATAAAGAACCTGTGGAGTAAATCTGTAAATGATATCAACTATATGACAAATAGCAGAAGGAAGGTTTGGCGATCTACTTCTGTAGTGATACCACCTTGGAAACTCAAAGAGGAGTCACTATGAGTCAGAACTGACACCATGGCAGTGCATTTGGTTTGGTTTATATAACACACACAGGGACTAAATTTTGTAATTACAAAACTTCCATATGGACAGGAAGTCAAGATGGTGTCAATGTAGAACAGACTGTGTTAAACTTAGGAAGTTAAGAATTGACTTCAGGTAACCACAATGAAAATTAATAAACCTTTTAACTAAAATAAGAAAGGAAAAAAATCACAGGGACTAGTAAACATGAAAGCAATAATAATTAAGGCAAAGGAAAGAGAACCTGATTAAAAAGAAAATGAATTCAGCACAGAAAAAACATTTGGAACAAGGAAACCATCAGAACCAAAAACACAAAAGAATGAGAGCAGTAAATTCATACCTATCATTAATAACACTAAATGTGAATGGATTAAATGCACCAATCAAGTGAAAGAGAGTGGCAGATTGGATGAGAAACCAAGACCCATCAACATGCTGCTTACAAGAGATTAACCTTAGACATGAAGATAAAAATAAATTAAAATTCAAAGGATGGAAAAAATCTATCAAGCTAATGAAAACTGAAAAAAAAAAAAAAAAAAAAAAGCAGGAGTGGCAAGACTAATCTAATAAAATGGACTTCAAGATGACATCCAGCATAAGGGAAAAGGAAAGGCAGCATAAGGTACAAGGAAAGGCATTATACCATTGTAAAATGTTCAATAAACCAAGAGGATATAACTATAATAAACATCTATGCACTTAGTGAAAAGGCTCCAAAATAAATGAAGCAAACATTAATTGAATTGAAGGGAGAAATAGACAATACTACAAGAGTAGTAGGAATCATTAACACACCACTTTCCATGGACAAAGTAAATTAAAAAAATCAACAATGATACAAAAGATCTCAAAAACACAATCAACCAATTTGACTTCATAAACATACAGAGCATTCCACCCAACAGCAACAAAAAAAAAAATACACTTTCTTTTCCAGTGCACATGTAGAAGGATTTGCATGAAAACACCAAAAAAGGAGACATACAGAGCTGAGGTCAGTCAGTGATCCTGAAAGCACAGAAAGCATGGATATTGCTGCATGGGGCTTGGACCTAAGAGTTAACCTAAAAATCAGCCCTACTAGTCAGGGACTACATGGAGGACTACACTGGTGGCTAGTGAATAAAAGAGGAACCAGTGAAGGAAGGCAGGCTAAGCTGTGGACTTTTGCCTTTTTGGAGGGCATAGCCATTTTGAATGTTTACAATTGGTTCCACCATTTTGGATATTTAAAATGACAGTCTTCTCCCAGTTTCCAGGAACTTCAGAATAGGCTCCACTTGCTGGGAACCACAAGGACATCCCAGACCCCAATGAGTAGAAAGTTGTGATATTCCCCTTGTTACTCTTAGACCCTATACCCTCTTGGTGAATGGGGATGCAGCCCTCCTTCACTCTCACCCACCTTCTGGAACAGATGGAGTTTCATTCTAGTCTGCATGCTTTGATGGAGCCTGGGTGCCCTACCCAGCCCTTCCCAGACTTTTTATTTTATTTTTTTTTCTTAGTTTGTTTCTGTATGTTTTAAAATTATTATTATTATTATTGTCTTTTTTATTATTATACTTTATTCTTCCCTTCCGAGTTTTAGTTTTCAGCTTTTCCTCTCTTCCCTGTTCCTGATTCCAGTTTTTTCTTTCTCATGTTTAACCCCACTCCTTGTTTTTCTTTTTGCATTCTTTCCCATTTTTTTTCTACATTATTCTCCTACTCTACCTTTTTTCTCTTATTGCCTTCTAAACTGGTGTTTTTTTTTTTTTTTTTTTTTTTTTTGTTATTGTTCCTGTAAGATTACACAGTGAGTTTTTTGTCCACTTCCTTTTACTTTTTTTAAAGGTTATTCATTGTTATTTTTTACCTAACTGAGTGGGAGACAACAAAAATGCCCATAGGACACAACTACACTCACACCTCCTGCAGCTTCACTTACTGAGTGACAGCCACCATTTTCTTTTCCACCAAGTGGACAATAATAAACAACCTTCAAGAAAAGCCTGACTCACCATTAGCTGCTCTTCATAAACAGCTAACAGACACCTAAATACAACAACGTCACAATGTCTCAGAGACAACAGATCATCACAGCCCACACAAAGAAATAAGATAAAGTAGTAGAAACAAGGGAGCAGGATACAGACCCAGAACATATCCCTGAGGAAGAGGCAGCATTGGGACTCCCTGAGAAGGAATTCAAAATAATTATATTTAGGTATCTTCAAAGGATTAAGAGACAGATCAAAGAAAATACTGACAAAATTAAGGAAAGCACAAACAAAACCCTAGATGAATTTTGGAAGAAAATACAAGAACAAAATGACAAAATAAAAGGAAAATTAGAAATGATTCAAAATCTACAGGCAGAAATCCAGAAAAATAATACTAAATTTTCATATATAGATAACACATTGAAAAGGCAATGGAGTAGAATTGAATCCATGCAAGAAAGAATTTATGAGATTGAAGACAAATACCTAAACAATTCTTTGGAAAGGGATCAATCAGCAAAAAGATCAAAACAAAATGCAGAAAGCTCAATGCTCAGGTGGGATACCATCAAAAGGAATAACCTACATGTAATCAGAATTCCAGAACAGGAAGAGGAAAAAAAAAAAAAAAACTGAGAAAATTGTCTAAGATAGTTGCAAGAGAACTTCCCTGATATGATGAAAATGAGAATATATCCTTTCAGGAAGTCCAGTGAACCCCAAGCAGGATTGAACCCAAAAGAAAATCTCCAAGACACATCATCATCAAACTCATCAAAACCAAAGACAAAGAAAGAATCCTGAAAACAGCATGGGAAAAATGAAAAGTTACTTACAAAGAACAACCAGAAACCATGCAAAAGAGAAGGCAATGGAATGGTATATATAAAACCCTGAATGAAAAACATTTCAAACCAAGAATTACACAAAATTGTCCCTCAAATATGATGGTGAAGTTAGGAGATTTCCAGATAAGCAGACATTAAGGGAATTTGTTAAAAGCAGACCAACCTTACAAGAGATACAAAAGGGAGTCCTTCGAACAGAAAACCAAGAAGAGAAAACAACAACCACACATTAATACAGAAGATGACATAACCCAGAAACTAACACAGCTATGGAAGTACTCAAAGTAAAATAAGCTTACAAGATTGTAAACAGGGAACCAGAGACATCAATTGGCAAATGAGGACAACTACAAACCAAAAAGAGGGACAACACTGTATAGATACAAAACTTCTAAATCGTGAGGAAGTTGAGAGATATGCAATACAGAATGGACTGTTCTAAACTCAGGGGAAAAATTATGAACCACAGGGTAATCTCAAAGAAAATGATAAATCTTCATATCACAATAAAAAAAAGGACAAGCACAAATATTTAGCAAATAGTAAAATAATAGCAACAAAGAAAATGATATTATGATT
>NW_006921810.1:4994102-4994621 GCF_000298275.1 Orycteropus afer afer | reverse complement strand
AATGAAAACACAACATACCAAACAAAATCTTTGGTACACACCACAAGTAGTGATCACAGGCAAATTTTTAGCAATAAATAAACACATCAAAAAAGAAGAAAGAGACAAAATCAACACTTTAAATGAACATCTCCAATTAGAAAAAGAACACCAAGAATAGAAACAGTCACCAAAAGAAAGGAAATAATAAAGTTTTGAGTAGGAATCAATGAAACAGTAAATGAAAGACAATAGGAAAATATGGCAAACAAAATCAATGAAATCAGTGAAACAGAAAATAGAAAGACAAGAGGAAAAAAAAAAGAATAGAAGTTGGTTTTTTGAAAAGATTAATCAAATTAGCACACTACTGCAAATTTTACAAAGGAAAAGAGGGAGAGAATATAAGTAAAACAAATAAGAAATGAAATGCATGACATCACAATAAAACCAAATGAAATGAAAAAGATAATATTAGGATACTACAAAGAACTGTACTTCAACAAATTTGAAAATCTAGAAGAAATGGACAGATTTCTA
>NW_006921810.1:4989062-4993514 GCF_000298275.1 Orycteropus afer afer | reverse complement strand
TTGATGCAGAAAAGGCATTTGATAAAATCCAACACCCATTCCTGATCAAAACTCTCAGCAAAATAGGAATAGAAGGGACATTCCTCAACATAATACCAACAGCCAACATTATTCTCCGTGGAGAGACTGAAACCATTCCCCTTGCCAACAGGAACCAGATAACGTTGCCCTCTATCACTGCTTCTATTAAACATTGTACTGGAAGTCCTAGCTAGGGCCATAAGGCAGGAAAGGGAAATCAAAGGCATCCAAATTGGTAAGGAAGAAGTCAAACCATATCTATTTGCTGATGATATGATCCTATATATAGAAAACCCAAGAGATTCAGTCAGAAATCTACTGGAACTAACAGAGAGATTTAGCATCATGGCAGGATACAAGATCAGCATCCAAAAATCAGTTGGATTCCTCTACATCAGCAAAGAGATTGCTGAAAAAGAAATAAGGAATCAATATGGGAAAAACATTGGGCAATGATGTATCTGACAAGAGACTTATCTCTAGAATTTATAGAAAACTCCAACACCTTAACAACAAAAAAATAAATAATCCAATTAAAAATTGGCAGAAGACATAAATAGACACTTCACCAAAGAGGATATTTAGGCAGCCAACAAATATATGAAGAAATGCTCACAAGCATTAGCCATTAGAGAGATGCAAATCAAAACAACAATGAGATACCATCTTGCCCCAGCACAAGTAGCAAAGTTCAACAAGACAGAAAATAAAAAATGCTGGCAAGGATGCAGAGAGATTGGAACCCTCATCCATTGTTTGGTGAGACTATAAAATGGTACAACCACTGTGGAAACAATATGGTGATACCTTAAAAAAGTTGGAATTAGAAATACCATTTGCCCCAGCCAATCCATTACTAGGTATGTATCTTAAGGAAGGAACAGCCATGACAAGAATAGACATACATCTATCCATTTTCATCACAGCACTATTTACAATAGCCAAAAGATGGAAACAACTGAGGAATGGATGATCAAACTTTGGTACATACAAACAATGGAATACTATACATCCCTAAAGAATAATGTAGAATGTTCAACACACTGCATAACGTGGATGAACTTGGAGGACATTATGTTGAGTGAAATAAGTCAATCACAGAAGGACAAATATTGTATTAGTCCATTATTGTGAAAAGTCAAGAAAAGGTTTATATATGGAAGAAATTGTTCTTTGTTGGTTACCAGCGGTGGGAGGGGAAGGGAGGGACCACTATTAGATAGGTAGATGCGAGTACTGATTTGGGTGAAGAGAAGGGCAATATACCAAATGCGAGTGATCATCACAGTGGCACTAAGGAAGAAGAAGACATAGAGAGGTACATGAGAGGTACAGACAACAAAGATGAACCCTTTTGCACCTATAGTGCTGTTTTATCAGTGAAGGCAAACATGGTTATATGAATGGATAGATGGGTGGAGAGGCAGAAGCATTAGTTATGTCTATGCAGGAGGGAGTGTGCCCAAGACCATGTATAGGGTTGGCAGACAATGTTTCTACAAGTGTGTTTATATGTTTGGTAAGAATTCTCACTTGTATAGTTGAGCTGGCAAGGAATGTTGCAGTCACTTCTTGGCCACAGCTAGCTACCCAGAAGAAGTGAGTAACTGAGCCTGTGGGGTCGGGACCATAGTTGCAGGGGACACCAAGCTCAATTTTCATAATGTACTACACAAAATGTTCTATCTCCTAGTTTGGTGAGTAGCGACTGGGATCTTAAAGCTTGCAAGCAGCCATCTAGATGCAATGATGGGTCTTTTCTTGTCCAGAGCAAAGAAGAATGAAGAAAAACAAAAACTTATGGGAACAATTAGTCCAAGCAACTGGTACACCATGCTATCCTCAGCCTATATGACCATGAGACCAGAAAAACTAGATGGTGGCCTACTACCACTGTCAACCACTCAGAGGGGGATCTATTTAGGAGATCTTGGATAGAGTGTGAGAACAATGTGGAACAAAACTCTAAATCCTTTGGGGAAAAAAAAAAAATAAATAAAAGGGACCAGTTTTGATGGTCTGATAGAGCCTGGTGGAACCACTGAGGCTATGGCCCTTAGCTGCCCTTCAGGTCTGGAACTGAACCCATACCTGTGACTTCCAGACAGAGAAAAGGCAAAAATGTTCATATGAGGTGAACATTTACACTAGGTAGATACACTCCTTGGAGAGAATAATCATGGGAAAAGAGAAGGGCTGTGTATGCACAGGGACATAGCTCAGGGGGAAGGAGTGCATGGAGGGAAGGACACAGGGAAGAGGTAACTATGGAGAGGAAGTAGGAGGGAAGCTGTTGCATTGTGGTAAATTGTAATCAATGCTAGGAGACAAAATGTATATGAGCTGCTGGATGGAAAGTGAATTTACTCTTTAACCCTTCACCCAAATCACAATAAAAAAGAAAGAAAATAAGACACTATAAGAGACCTACATAAATAGAAAAATATTCAATGCTCATGGAGAAAAAGACTAACATTGTGAAATTGTCAATACTATCTAAAGCTATCTATAGATTCAGTGCAATTTCAATTCAAATTCTGTCAACAGTCTTTGCACACATGGAAAAACTAATAACTAATTTTGTATGGAAAGGAAAGAGCACAGACAAGCAAAGCACTACTGAAGAAGTAAAATAAAGTAGGAGGTCTCACAATCCCTGATCTCAAAACCAGTATAAAACCATAGTAGTCAAAACAGCCTGCTATTAGTGCAATGATAGACACATAGACCAGTGGAACAGAATTTAGAGTTCAGAAATAGAGCCACCCATATATGAATGGCTGACTGTTGACAAAAGGACAAAACACATTCAATGGGGGAAGAGATAGTTTCTTTAACAAATGATGCTGCCAAAACTGGATATCCATTTACAGAAAAATGAAACAAGATCTATACCTCACACCATACACAGAAATAAACTCAAGATGGATCAAAGACCTAAAGATAAAGCCTAAAATTATAAAATTCATCAAAGATAAAATAGAGCCAAATTTAGGAGTCCTAATTCATAGTATAAGTAGACTATCAAGCATAAACAAAATGCACACACATCAGAATAGAAACTGTATGACTGGGACCTTCTAAAAATTAAATTCTATGTATGTCAAAAGATTTCTACAAAATAGTAAAAAAGAGAACCTACAAATTAAGGGACAAAAATGGCAATGACATATCCAACCAAGGACTGCTTTCTTAAATTTATAGAAAACTTCAACTCCTCAACATCAGAAGACAAAAATTCCAATTCAAAAATGGCGAAAAGATATGAACAGACACTTCACCAAAGAAGACAAAAGCATGGAGAAATGTTCACAATCATTAGTCATTAGAGATAAGCAAACAAAAACAACAAAGAGATATCATCTCACTCCAGCCATAACAGCAAAGTTCAATGAGACAGAAAACTACAAAAGCTGGCAAGGGTGTAGAGAGATTAGAACTCTTACACACACACTGTTGGTGGGACTGTAAAATGCTACAATCACTGTGGAAAAGGGCATGGTGCTTCTTTAAAAATTTGGAAATAGAAATATCATTTGAACCAGCAATCCCATTACTAGAGGTGAGATTTGGGGCAGGAATAGATCTATGCACACTCATGTTCATTGCAGCACTATTTACAATAGCAAAGAGATGGAAACAACCTAACTGCCCATCCACAGATGAATGGATAACCAAACTATTGTACATACACACAATGGAATTTTATGCAACATTGAAAAATAATGAAGAATCAGTTAATCACATCATAACGTGGATGAACTTGGAAGACATGCTAAGTGAAATGTTGATCACACAAGAACATGAGTCCATTATTTTAAAAAGTCATGTACAATTTTGCCCAGGGATGGAAATTTTTTTGTTGTTGGTTACCAGGAATGGGAGGTGGAGAGAAATAGATGAATAATTAAGAGACAGTCTTGATATAGGTAGAGAAAAAAGAAATATAACAAAAGTGTGTGACTAGCACAATACCACTATGGAAAAGGAAGACACAGAGAGGTGCACAAAAAGTACAGACAATGAAGCTAAATATTATTGCAGACAAAATACTGCATTATAAGTAACAGCAAACACTTATCTATGGGTGGTTGCAGAGGTAGACAGGTATGGATAGGCATATAGGTATATACCCATGACCATACATAAGTTTGGCAGATGATATTCCTACATATGTATTTTCATGTGCTATAAAAATATCCATATGCAAACAGGAGGCAAAGTTAGGATAACTTCTTAGCCACAAATAAGCATCTTGAGGGAGCAGGTCTCTGAGCCTGTGGGCTCAGGACTATGGTCATGGGGGATAACAAGGTCAATTGGCAAAATATGGAATACAAATATATTGTTCTACATCTTATTTCAGTGAGTAGTGATTGGAGTCTCGAAAGCTTGTAACTAAGTGATAAAAGTCCAGAGAAATGAAGAGTG
>NW_006921810.1:4987653-4988187 GCF_000298275.1 Orycteropus afer afer | reverse complement strand
AAATGCAATGAATTGCCCATATTTAAAGTACACAATTTAATAAGTTTTGACATATTTATATACCTTGAAAATCAGCTCTAAAATCAAGATGATGAATATGTATATTGGTCCCAAAAATTGTCCCTTTGTAATGCTATCCTTCTTCCTCTGCCATTGCCTTAGATAAGCAGGGATCTGCTTCCTGGCTCTGTGGATTAGTTTGCTTTTCTCAGAGTGTAAGTCTATCTTAAAATAAATTCCTAATTTTCAATTATTATAGCAGATACTACAAAATTACTAATTAAGTAACAAATATTAAATTATTGCAAAGAGTCTGTATCAACTCACTTTTTCAGCAACACTGTGTAAACTATACAGCATGGTGTAATACACAGCTATTTTTATACAATTTTTAGATTTGATCCATTTGGCTTATATTTTTTCTTGTAGTTTTTAATAGTTTTTTTTTTTTTCTTTTTCAGTAATAATAAATTGCAGTAATATGTGAGTAAATTAATGTTTATAAAATAGTAACGTACCTTTTAGTAAGAACAA
>NW_006921810.1:4981062-4983417 GCF_000298275.1 Orycteropus afer afer | reverse complement strand
TTTCTTTCTGAACAGTGTTGTTGTTGTTGTTATGTGCCGTTGAGTTGGACTTGACTCATAGCAACCCCTCCTTGGGTTTCTGAGGTGGTATCACTATGGATTTAGATTGTCCAAACTTCCTTCTGAGGAGTGGCTGGTAGGTTTGAACCACCAGCTTTCTGGTTAGCAGGCAAGTGCCTTAGGCACTACAGCTACCAGAGCTCCCTTTTGAACAGTACCAAATTAAATTTGCTAAAAGAATTGTCAATGCCTGAAGCACCTGTTTGAGAATAACTTATGAATATTTCATAATATTCTATTAATCACATATCTATTTCCATTATACATTTCACATAAATAGTATTCAAAAGGAGCACAACTTGAAACATTTTTTAACTGTGGCACAGAAAATAGTTGATCAAGCTATTTAAAGTCAATTTCATTACTTCTTAAAAAACCTGACGTCTCATTTGGTGTATAGAATTAAGAGGTGTTAGTATATTTAGATTGATATCACAACTAACATTATGATCTTTATTTCCAGTTTAATTAATATTGATTCATGCATATTCTAGGAAAAACTAACTTCTTTATTCTTGTCCATAGTGAATGGAGAGACAAGGAGAGAGTGCTCTTAACCTTGCATGAGATGGCTAGGAGAGGTGTCATAATGGAAGCGTCCTAGGCATTGTATATTATAGAGAACTGACTCTTTCCATAGTTTTTTAGGTTATAAGGGGAAGGAAGAGGCCATGTATATGGGTAAGAAAGGAGTGTGAGCCTGGATTGATCATTAAGGCCATACGAGAAACAAAAACAGAAAGGTACTGAAAGGAAATAGGTGAATGTGCCTATGTACTTGTCAAGGAGATAAAGGTTTATCAAAGGAAAACAAAACACAGAAGTCATAGGATGTTGAAAATGCATTCACACAAATGTTGAAAGTATCTGACTCCAAAAATACTTACTATATTTTAAGTACTCAAAAGTTCTTTGTTTATAAATTTGGCCATGTTTCTGCTTGGTTAAAAAAAAATTGGTTTTAAATATTAAAACCACAATGTCTTAACTTTTTTAAAAAATGCATTTTATTGAAATATCATTTATGTACAGTGAAATACACACAAAAAAAGTGCCATGGGTCAATACATTCTTTTTTTTTTTTTGGCAGTGTTCCCTCCCCTTCCCTCCCACCCCTGGCAACCAATAAAGAAAGTTTCCCTCCATATATAAACCTTTCCTTGACCCTCCACAACAACGAACTAATACTATATTTGTCCTTCTGTGACTGATTTATTTCACTCAGCATAATGTCCTCCAAGTTCATCCATATTATGTGGTGTTTTGCAAACTCTGCCTTATTCTTTAGTGCTACATAGCATTCCAGCATGTGTATATAATATAGTTTGGTCATCCACTCTTCCGCTGATGGGCATGTAGGCTGTTTCCATCTTTTTGCTATTGTCAATAGTGCTGCAATGAACATGGGTGTGCGTGTATCTGTTCCTCTCCTGGCTCTCACCTTTCTAAGATATATACCTAGTAATGGGATTCCTGGGTCAAATGATATCTCCAATTCCAACTTTCCACCATATTGCTTTCCACAGTGGTTGTGTCACTTCACAGTCACACAAGCAGTGTATGAGAGTCCCAATCTCTCCACATCCCCACCAGTGTTTGTTATTTTCTGTCTCATTGGACCTTGCCATCAGTGCTGAGGTGAGACGGTATGTCTCGTTGTTTTGATTTACATCTCTCTGATGGCCAATCATTGTGAGCATCTTTCCATGTATTAGTTGACCACCTGAATATCCTCTTTGGTGGAGTGTCTATTCATGTCTTCTGCCCGTTTTTCAATTGAATTATTAACTCCTTTGGTGTTGAGGCATTGGAGTTTTCCATCAACCTTAGAGGTAAGTCCTTTGCCAGAAATGTAATTATCAATAAATATGAATTTGTTGCTGTCATTTTTGTCATGTGCTTTTTCATTGTGCTGATTTCTTTGTTCCATATAATTGTCTATGCTGAGTTTGTTTTGTTTATGAATCATGTTATCACTTCCTTCATTGCTATTGTTTTAGTATTTGCTGAATTTTTATGCTGGTCCTCTTTTTTTATTTTGATGTGGAGGTTTATAATTTTTCTTTGCAGTTACCTGTGATTTCTAGTTTTCTTCGCAAGTTTCGAACAGTCCATTCTGTCCTGTAGTTGTTTTGACTTCCCTACCATTTAGAAGTTCTGTAACAACACAGATTTTTTCCCTCTTTTTGGTTTGTAGTTGTCCTCATTTGTCGGTTGGTGTCTCTGGTTCCCTGTTTACAATCTTGTAGGCTTATTTACTTTGGCTATTTCCATAGTTGGGTTGGTTTCTGGGTT
>NW_006921810.1:4965939-4979734 GCF_000298275.1 Orycteropus afer afer | reverse complement strand
TCCACCACTTGTAAACATTCAAAATGACTGTGCTCTCAGTCACTTTAAATATCCAAAATGGCCACTGCTTGTAAACATTCAAGATGGCTGCATACTCAGTCATTTTAAATATTCAAAATGGCTGCCATGTGTAAACAATCAAGATGGCTATGCCCTCCAGACAGCAGAAAGACCACAGCTCAGGTTGTCTCCCTCCTTGCTGTTTCCCTTCCTAGTCATGGGCCACCAGAGCAGTTATCCCTGCAGCCCTTGGTGACCGGGACTGATCTTTAGGTCAATTCTTAAGTCCCAACACCACTTGGAAATATTCAGGCTGTGGTCTAGTCAGACTAGCTGACAGTCCGCAGCTCCAACTGTCTGTGTACTCACTGTTTTCATTCAGGTTTTTCCACTAATTAGTGCCTGATCCACTTCTGTATAGTTCCTTTCAAAGCTCAGGGTTCCAGGATTATCTTCTGTATCTTTGTCAATTGGTTTTTCTTTTCTTTGTTGAAGAGGGTCTGTGTCACTTGTCTGCCTATTTCTCCATCTTACCAGAAGTCTGTCTTAAACTTTTAAAAACTACATTCCCTTCTTGGTGTTTTTGCTTGTTTGTTTGTTTCTTTGTTGTTCAAATCTTTCTACACATCCGGACAAGGCAAAATGATTTTTATTTTAGTATTTTGTAATAGTAAAATGATAGAGCTATTGAAAATGCTTTTTACTACAATATATTGCCAACTCTTTCCTCTGATAACTTCCATTGGGGATAAAACACTTCACTCCTTCTAACGTAAAGAATTTTGCTGAAATCTTTGGGGGAGATAATCCTTCTCTGAACAAATATTAATTAAGTATTATTCTGTACCATTCAGTAAAGAATTTTGCTCAGGCAGGAGATATGGGCAGGTTTGATAGGCATAATTCTCTGGCAGCCCTTGATGGAAGGACTAAAATCAAAGGAGATCATTAGTTGTCTCATAGGTTGCAAGAGAAGATGTTTAAAACACTTACAAAATAATAGTAGGAGAAAAATGTAATATATATAGACTTGGTAGCTGTGATTGATGATACTAAAATGGAAAGTATTGTTCTGGGTATTCAGAACAAAACTTACCTACACACAATTTGGTGCTGGAAATTTCTTGAGGCTTCAAGAGCAGAGAAGTTTTTGAGCACCTCCATTTGGTACCTTCTGTGGGAGTGGCTGCACATGCTTTGATAGAAAGTGACCTGTAACTCTGATTACAGGGAAAAGAAATATAGGGTCTTGATGACTGTTTCCAAACTGTTCTCATGGCTTTGAAAGAGCTAGTAATAAACCCCGTACATCACAGATTAACATTATAAATGTAGTTTGGTGTGACTTATAATATGTCATCTTGGATGAATGAAAAGATCTCTTCTGTGTCTCCCTTTTTTCTTAACTGACTGACAGTTCTTGCTTCACAGTGCTAAAATTCAGGAGTGACTGCTAAAGGGTGTCTAGAAGAGAAATGGAATGAGTTCCACAAATGATTCAAGAAAATTCTGTAGGTTTATATACAAATAATCATTCTTAAATTGTTTACCAACTTAAAATAATAGTCTAATTATCACCAATTATACTTTGAGGCCCCAAGATTTCTTTGCTGTCTTTTTTCTTTAAGACTGACCTTGCCATTCACTGTGAAACTGTTTTCACCTCCACACAAAATATCAAAGTATGAAAATTGATGAGGAACATCAAGAATTGTCTTATTTCTGTATTGTCATGGTTTTTCATACCTTAGGAAGTTAAATGGGAAAGATATTTACCTGGACTAGGGTTTGGTTTACGTTAACATTTCCATTATAAATCCTTTGCAAGAATATTAAATATGAGTCATTAAATTTTATTAAAGTATGACACAAGCAAAAGCTTTATATCATTTTGTTTATATTTAAAAAAATGAGTTTCCATTCTATATTATCTTTAACTGGATTGACAAATATTTCTTTTAGATGATTTCATTCATACAAGAAAATATTAATATATTTTGGAGTATTTATGGAGGCAAAATGCATTGGGGCAATATCACAGGTGTGTAAAATAACTTATGTTAATATTGTACTTTTATTTCTTCTTAAAATCATATTGAGTTACTTACTATATATATTCTACTAATTGTTGTTGTTATATGCCATCGAGTTGGCCCCGACTCATAGCGACCCTTCCTTGGGTTTCCGAGGCAGTATCACTATGGAAGTAGATTGCCCAACCTTCCTTCTGAGGAGTGGCTGGTGGGTTTGAACCACCAGCCTTCTGGTTAGCAGTCAAGTGCCTTAGGCACTACGCTACCAGAGCTCCTGTTTGCTTAAAGTAAATGAAGGAATGAAATTATATAGAGGAAAACAACTTGCCACCTGAAGTCTTTAGCTTAATTTCAGTGTTTCTACAAATACATGTATTTGTTTACAGATATTAAATCTTAACAAGAAATGTAAAATCTACCTAAGAACTTTGAGAGTGTCAAAGACTGGAACATGCACCATACCTCACCCCACCCCAGCATACCAGGTAGAGGCCTTCATATTTTTCAGCACCTTTTCACACACTGAATTTAAATCTATTTATTATTCCTTATCTAGGACAAGTCCTCCACCAAATCCCATCGCATTCGAAAACAACTGGGTATTCATGTCCTTCAGTCAAATAAAATTTGACTATGTGCCAGACATTTCCTAGGTCCTGTGATTGCCAAAAGGCATCCAGCTGGCCAATGTCTGAAATAGAATTAAAATCAAAGTCAACTCACTTTCTGTCCTATAACCTTTCTGATCATATATTGTTGGTTTCCTTACTTAATTTAATTAAGCCTATGTGAGTCTTTATAAGATGTCTGAATTTCTATTTCATTGGCTTCTAGAAATATGGTACACACATTACAGAGGTTAAAAAGAAGCTATCAGAGTATGAAAATAAATATAGTCACTATTTCTATGTTTTTTGTCGAAGTAAAGAAATAATATTGTATCTTATAAAATGCCTATGGTTATGTATGCTTCTTAATATGCTGCTGAATGGTTAGTACAATGTTTACTGTGCAAATAATATATTTGGAGTAGTATGTATAATATACAATTAATATACGAACATGTTAGGGTTGCATACTTTACATTTTTACTACTCTAAAAAATTTAGACATCATATAACTATGTCAGTGCTTCTCAAATTTTAATGTGCATATAAATCACCAGGAAAACATGTTAAAACATGTATTCCTGGATCTTACCCCAAAATATTCTCACACAATAGATCTAAGGTGAAGTCTTAAGAGTTTGATTTTTTGATAAGCATATAGGGGAAGCTGTGGATACAAGGACCATATTTTGAATAGTGAAGATACGTTCTATATCTAAGTACAATGCCCAATGTACAAATTTTGTTTTTCTTAGGTGATATCAAATTGGCTCTGACTCATAGTGACTCTGTGTACAACAGAATGAAACACTGCCCAGTCATGCACCATCCTCAGAATCCTTGCTATCTTTGAACCCATCATTGTAGCCACTGTGTCAATCCATCTTGTTGAGAGTCTTCCCCTTTGTCACTGACCCTCCACTTTACTGAGCATGATATCCTTCTCCATGGAATGGCCCCTTCTGATAATATGACCAAAGTAGGTAAGGCAAAGTCTGGCCATTCTTTCTTCCAAGGAGCATTCTGGCTGCACTTTGTCCAGGACAGATTTGTTTACTCTTCTGGGAGTCCATGGCACTTTCATTATTCTTTGCCAACACTACAACTCAAAAGCATCAACTCTTCTTCAAGCTTCCTCATTCATTGTCCAAATGTCCAACTGAGTAAGTTGTAAAAAGATACTGCGACAAATGAGGTAAAAATAATAAAGGAAATAAAAATTATCCTTTGATTCTAGACAGTGGCTTAGTTAGGGCAATAAGTACTGGGTAAATTCCCTAATTTTTACCCCCTCCCATACCCTCCACTCCTGGCCCTGCTATGTCATCTATTTTTAATAGACATTGGTAGTGACAAAATATCAGCAAAAATACTGTCCAACCTCTTGTTTGGCTTATTTAGTCAGTTGCCTTTCATATTTGGACTTGTACCCGAGGGAAAGTGACCCCCTCTGTCCTCCCTTACTACTCCTCTGGATGTCTATGGAACTTGCAGAAGGATATTGGGATGCATTGGGTTAATCAAAACAACTCTTGGTGCCCCTCTTCAACTGGCACCCAGGACCCATGCCATACTTGCCATAATTTAGATATACCTTTAATCTTGGGTCAGGCTACTCTTAAGCTGCCAATGATCTGTATAAATAACTGTTGTCATATATAAAGAGTAAATAGATTATTTTCAGTTATATCCTTCCATTATTCTATTTCTGTAATTTCTTTTTTAATAGATATTTTTACTAGTAACGGCTTTTAAAAGCTTTGAAAAGATTGTGGGAAAATAAGGTCACCAAATTTTGGGCACAGTTTGTATTCATCTCTTTTGATCAATTTTTACTCACCAAGAATTTCATAGCTGTGAGGACAACCATCAGTTTTCTGCATTCAGCTTCTGGTTCTAAACACTTTACAGCTTTCAATCAGATATGAAAATAACAGCTTTATTATGGTTCAGTCAGATACATTAACATGGTCATAGAGATCTAAAAGAAATTAAGACATAAGTTAGCATTTTAGAAAATGTGAATAGAGTTCCACAAGATGACATTTTGTTAAGTAAACAAGCTGAGACCTTATAGAATACAAAATGTATATAAAGAAAAAAATATTATTTTAATCTGTAAACTTATATGTCATATTCCAATTTTTTATGGCAGCTACTAAAACTAGTAACAATGAAGATATATAATTATTTATGTAAGGATTTAAACATTTAATAATAAACAAAGTTTAAAGCATATAAAAGATGTATGCATTGCCAACTATATCTACGTGAGATAAATATTTTAGAAACTTAACTGTAAGCCCTTTCAAACTGCATTGCAGAGATGAGTAACCTGTGGCATCTGAAACAATTTTGAGTGGCTTTTATAGTGAGTGTTCAAATTACAGCACATAAAAATGTTGAGGCACACTTTCAAGGGCAGCTCAATTCTGTCATCTCAAAGAGAGAGAAACAATAGCCTCTTTGTTTGGTACTTAAGCTGGAAGCAGTGTGGTTAGAAAAAGAAGAGATGGAAACCAAAATTAAGAATAACAACAAAGCTTTGCTGGGCTTGGGAGCCCAGGACCACTGCTCTTAAGAAGCTTTTTCCCTAGTCAATAAACCATATTTTTATATACATATATTGTTGTTGTTATGTGCCGTCGAGTCAGCCCTGACTCATAGCGACGCCTCCTTGGGTTTCCGAGGCAGTATCACTACGGAAGTAGGATTGCCCAACCTTCCTTCCGAGGAGTGGCTGGGGGGTTTGAACCGCCAGCCGTCTGGTTAGCAGGCAAGTGTCTTAGCCACTATGCTACCAGAGCTCCTATATATATATATATATATATATATATATATATATTTTTTTTATTAATGGCCACTATAACTGTGTGACAAATTTGTAGAATTAGTAACCCTAAAATTGTAAATAGGGTAAATATGGAATAAATGTTAAACCAAACCTTAAACATGTGCCTTTGATTAGTTGGGATGAAGTAGGCAGTCAAGTACTTGGGTACATCTTTAGGTATTTAAGAACTTCAATTAATTTCATAAAACAAGGAAAGGACTTTGTCATCTCTTTGGGGATAGCTTTCTACAAAGTTACTTTCTGGCTGTGATGATATTTATGTGCTGATGTTGATGAAAAGAAGCATCACCTTTCCCCCAAACAAAAGAAAATGCCCTGTGTCCTCTCATTTGCTCAGAGGAGTCTGTATGGTCCTTGAAGTTATTTTGTGCCAACCACAGGGGCTGAATTTAGGAGGAAGCCTCCCCTACCTATATTTGCTACTCATTCCCTTTTCTAAGTTGACTTCCTTATACCTGGAGGGAAAGAAACAGACATTTGTATATAAGAGCTCTGCTGTTATGTCAGTTCTGACTTGTAGCCAACCTATAGGGCAGAGTAGAGCTGCCCCATAGGGTTTCTTAGGTGGTAATTGTTACAGGAGCAGATCATCAGGTATTTTATCCTGAAGGATTCTGTAATAGATTTGAACATCAGACCCTTTGGTTAGGAGGCATGTGATCAACCATTGCACCATCAGGGCTCCTATAGGTGCTATAAACCAAAAAACAAAAAACAAAAAAAAACACCTCACTGCCATTCAGTAGATTCCAATTCATAGTGACCCCATTGGGTATCAAGGTGGTAAATCTTAATGGAAGTAGATTGCCCCATCTTCCTTCAAAGGAGCAGCCAGTGGGTTTGAACCATCAACTTTCTTGTTAGTAGTCAAATGCCTTAGGCACTGTATAGGTAGGTACTTTAAGATTTTATAAATCCATATGCTAAGCTCTGGTGGTGTAGTGACTAAGGCATTTGACTGCTAACCAGAAGGCTGGTGGTTCAAACCCACAAGCCACTCCTTGGAAGGAAAGTTGGGCAATCTATTTTTGTAGTGATACCACCTCAGAAATCCAAGGACGGATCTCTATGAGTCAGGTCTGACTCCACAGCAGTGCATTTGGTTTAGTGCATTAAAGATATTAAAAAAAAAAAAAAAAAAAATCAGATCTCTAGACGAAAAAGGCAAATAAATAATGCAATACCACATCCATGTTTATTATATCTTGATCATTGTTACTAAGACAGTCATCAGACTAAATAAGCCTCATCTTTTTTCTTTTCTATATTATATTTATGGAGCCCTGGTGGAGCAGTTGGGAGCGCTGGTGGCATAATGCCTAAGGCTCTGACTGTTAACCAGAAGGCTGGTGGTTCAAACCCACTATCTGGTCCTCGGAGGGAAGATTGGGCAATCTACTTCCATAGGTATACTCCCTCGGAAACCAAGGAGGGGTCACTATGAGTCAAATCAACTTGATAGCAGTGAGTTTGTTTTTGTTTTGTTTTGTGGAGCAGTCATTAAGCACTTGGCTGCTAACCAAAAGTTTGGCTATTAGAAACAGTCCATGTGAGAAAGGTATGGCAATCTGCTTCCGTAAAGATTACAGCCTTGGAAATCCTATGGGACAGTTCTACTCTGTCCTATGAGGTCACTATGAGATGGAATTAACTTGGAGTTGGACACAATTTTGATCATTAAATCAGTGTTTCAGGTCATATAAAGAGCATCTCATTATATTATTATCTCAACATTAGAGATTCTCTCTTTTTAGATATTTTCTTTGTTAGTGTACAAAATAATATTTTATATCCTACCTACATCCACAAGAAAGTTTAAGTTTATAAGAAAAGACCAATGGAGGTTCAGTATCTGCAAAAATGAAAGCAGAGAGGCTCTCTCAGGGGTCTCTGCATAACAATCAGAGGAGAGAGTGAGTGTGCTCAGAGTCTACTTGGTTCATCCAAATTCTGCTAAGAGGAGAGTATTCAATGAAGGGAATTACTTCTAAACAAAAATACATCCTCTTGTTATTATCTGTATTTCCAAATAATGTGAGTCAAGTTCACAGGGTGAAGTAGTAGTGATTGTGAGGTCTGAGTGGTTGTGAAGTGTATGTGTGTATGTGTGTACTTGACCAGTGGCAATCCTATCAGAGTAAGATCCCAAATTTAAATACATGGTAGTTGTGTTGTTGTTGTTATGTGCCGTTGAGTCGGACCCGACTCAGAGATCCCTCCTTGAGTTTCCAAGGCAGTACCACTATGGAAGTAGATTGCCCAACCTCCCTTCTGAGGAGTGGCTGGTGGGTTTGAACCGCCAGCCTTCTGGTTAGTAGTCAAGTGCCTTAGACACTATGCTACCAGAGCTCCTAAATGCATGGTTAGTAAGGAAAAACTAAAAAGTTATGACTGTTATACTAACTAGTCTTTAAGGGGATATCTGATCTTATCTCCCATAATTGAATTTTAGAGAAGTTTTTTTTTTTTTTTTTTTTTTTTTAAATGTAATTAGTATACTGAGAGCTAGTGGTTAGAAATGTTTCCTAGACTTTTCCTTGGGCTTCCTAATTTTTTCTAGATCATTTTGAGATGATAATAAATGATCCAATTGTGTTTCAAATACCATTTATCTTCAGATGCTAAAGTTCATGGATGAAAAGAGAATTTGCAATAAAGCAATCATGAATTCAGGTGAGTCAGGAGAGATGAGCATGCATTATTATAATTGATGGGTTTTGCCATACATGCAAGGGGGATAAGTACGGACTGTTAGATGCATGAGGTCTGTGCTGAATTAAATGGTACTCTTGTTTTTCTAACCCTATGCCTACGCTTCACACTAGCCCTAATATCTGTTCTTTGCACAGAACCAACCTTATTCTTCTTCTCATTGTAGGGTGAGGTCAACTAAGTGATAAGGAGAGGTTGATAATAATAAAAGTTGAAAGCTTAATAGTTTCTTTTTTAGGCCATGTCAAAACAACCCTGAGTCAAAATTGCACATCAAAGTGCCATCAAAAAGCTCCTGGCATCAAAATGCTTTTCTCAAAGCAGTTGCACCAGTCAAAAGAGCCCTATCAAAATGTCATGTACACATCTAACCCTTCATTGCACAATCACAAAAGAATAACAAGAATTCCTAAGATGAATGAAAATCCAAGTTGTCACTGAATGGTTCCAGAGAAGAATAAAGAGTGTGCTTATATGATTGGGGTGCAGAGGTACAGAGGTAGAAGAATGAGAAGAAACAGGTAACCAAAATAATCCCTTTTGTTCCTTTGCCTGTGAATTAATAAAGTGCTCACCCTGAATATGTCAAATATTCTTTTATCAAAGCTTCCATTTAAGCTTTCTCAAAGAGTAACATTAGAAACTTGACAGAAAATTAAGGTTTTTCCAACCATCATAAAATATGGCTTCCCCTCAAAGTGGCAATTCAAATACATATCAAGCATAGAAATAAAGTGCTTAGTCAGGATGGAATGTAATATAATTTTCTGTTAAAGACAAAATCTCATTTTAAGAAAATCTTAATGGTCATAGGGATTATTTATTTTTTCCATAATAATATATTTTCCATGTGCTTCGATTTGAAGTAAGGATAACCAAGGGCATCATTTTCCTGTCAGAAATAAGATATATTAAAACAGCTAACAGATCTCTTTCATTTATAATCTCTACATCTCACAAATGAAGAAAATTCTAACTTCTGACTTAGAGTTTAATTTTATTTTAACCTCCCTTAGAATGTCTAACTACAAGTATTATGTGAAGAATGAAACATTTGCTTGAGAAGTATACTACTTTTAATATATATGTTTATATTTTTTTTCTTTTTTCATTTTTTTTTTACTCTAATTTTTGTTGTAGTTTCTACTCCAGAGATAAGGGGTAATTTGGTTCTTTGTATGAGGAACATTTTGAAAAGTCTTTACTGATGTATCTAACATTAACAAAGGATTTCTTTGCCAATATATGCACATGGTGTTACATGTACATAAGGTTGCCCTCCTGATTTTTGTTTTTTAATAATATTAACAATTAATGTCTGTCCCTGAGGATTCCATGCCAGATTTCCACATGATGAAGCTCCACTGTCTCCTTTCTTCAAGGTTATCTCACCTTCCTCACATCACTAGAAGTGAAGAATATAGTTCCCAAAATAAGACAGTTACGATAGCCACCATTATCTTTCCAGAGGCTACACTTGTGCTTTACTTGTACTTTATATTCTCTCATCTCCCCACCTCCTTCAATCCCCAGTTCTTTCTTTCTTGATAGTTATTCATATCCAGGGTTCATCTCAATTGATCCTAGGCTGACAGTTTATATTCAAGGGTCAGATGAAGAAATAGTATACTCTTATTCAGTAATGAATTGGTTGGACATATTTGAGCCTGCTCCCTAATCTCACATCCCTAAATTCTAGCCATGACACATCCTTAGCTATTTCAGTCTCGGTAAGTAGTAGATTTCTAATACAACTTCTAAACTGTGATACAGTTTCACTGATTGAGCACATTGATAGTAAAGCTGTGAATATCTACACACTGACGGTTTTTATTTAAGGAAATCCTATTGACTTAAGATCGGATGGATTAGCTGGACTTTCATAATTGTGTGAGTGGGGGAAATTCCTAACACACACACGCGCGCACACACACACACACACACACTTCGACAAAGAAATCAATCTGCTATTTCTTCATCAGGCCTGGATTATAAAAAGCAAAATAAATTTAAAAAGTAATAATGCCCCCCATTATAATCTATTTCTGAAGGTTAGTTATAGATACTACACCATTTTAGTAGTCTGCTGGTGTATTTGTTTTTGTTATAATATGGTATTTTATTTAAAAAACAAAAGCTGTGAAAGAAGAATAAAATGTATTCTTGATTAAAAAAACTAGTCCTAAAAATATGAATAAAGGGGAAGTAGCTGCTCTGTAGCCACTGGAGAAAGAAGAATTTAAGAAACTTCTAGAAGATAATTTCCTTACCCTTTTTTTCCTAATGATATACAAATGAAGAAGAAAAGCTCAAATAGTCACTCTTTAATGAAATGATGATATAACATATGAAATACCATGGTTTTATTCATATTTACGAGGAAAATGATTCTTGTAGTGCTTTCTTTGAAATATGAGAGTACAAAGGAGAGACTGAGAAATAGAAGTAACTTATTATACTGAATTAAGGGTTCTTTAGACTGAAGAGGCTAAGAAAACAAAGACAAAATCTAAAGGAAGCATACATATATAAAATCCTATATACTCCATATATGCACATGTACACATTTATAAATACACATATATGTACACAAGCATGCAGAAATGCACACTCATATACACCCCTCCAAAAATTTATATAAATGCATATCAAAATACCTTTCAGCATAATAAAGATGTTGGCATAGGGTTCTTAATTCATAATGGACTGTTAGCTACCTTTAAGTATTTTTCCCATTCCTTACAACAGCAAGTTTACAAATTTACAACATTTATATTTATTTTTGTTGTTGCTGTTATGTGCCATCAAGACGGACCGACGCATAGCGACCCCTCCATGGGTTTCCGAGGCAGTATCACTATGGAAGTAGATTGCCCCATCTTCCTTCTGATTTATATTTATTATCTCACAAATATTTAAATTATTTTCCTAATCAAGTTAGAGTTGTTTAAGACTCAGATGAAGCCATAGTTTCTATTTTTTGGCTTTCATTTTGACACATATGGAGTATTTTCATTTATGACTTTTTTCGAATGATTCCACTAGAGCAAAATCCTCAATCTTTTGAATGGTTACTGTATAACAAACACAGTGCAAAGAACTTTGCATGCATTAACTCATTTAATTTCAACATATAGATATTATTATGTCCATTTGATAAATGAGAAAAACTGAACCTCAAAAAAATTTAGTAATCTGCTAAAGATTACATAGCTAATAATTGTTTGGATATAACCAAGGTTATAAGCCAGGACTGTTTGCCTCCTAAGCCCATATGCTCTATGTCAGTTCTACCTCATGATTTATACTCATATCAGCCCTACACAAATGTTTGAGGCCCATCTCAAACTGTAGAATAGGCCATAGGATCTGGCCTCCAATCAGCCTTCTACCTTTGACCTTCTTGAGTTCTTACTATCCATCTTGCTAACCTAATGAATACCATCTCTTTCACTTCATCATGTTACCAATTCTTTCTGTGCATACATGCTCTTATCATGTCCAAATTGTAATCTTGCTAAGTAATTTCTTTTTTTCTTTTTTTTTTTGGTAATTATATCTAGATAATTTCCCCAAATTATGATAATATTGGGGACACTGGAGGGCTTAAAGTCAGAAAAGGCATGCATCTGGGCTGTATAATTTCACCATGCCCAATCAATCTGTATACCGAGCAAATTACCCCCAAACTGCACTATGTGTAGGTGAATGCACTATCAGGATTGGAGGAAGATTCATTAGCAACTTGTGATATGAAGATAACACAACCTTGCTGGTTGAAAGCAAAGTTACCAGGGTGGGAGGGAATGGGAAGATGGGATGGATTGAATTGTGTTCCCCCAAAATTGTTTCAACTTGGCTGGGTCATGATTCTCAGTGGTTTGGTAGTTATACAATGATGCAATTTGTCAATTATCTAATGATCCCATATGATGTGATCTGATGTGAAAAACTGAGTGTTGTAGGGGATTAGGGTGGGCTACAATACTGTTAATCCCATCATGACCCTGATCTTGGAGTTTTCCTTGGGTGTGGCCTGAAACATCTTTATCTTATGAGAGACAAAATGAGAGCTAACTGAGCAGAGTGAGGAGTGGGACCTAATACCACCAAGAAAGAAGAATCATGCATGGAGCATGTCCTTTGCACCCAGGGTCCCTGTGCTATGATATTCCTAGCTTCCTAGGAGGATGAGGCACAGGGAGAGAAAGTCTTTCCCTAGAGCTGGCATTCTAAGTTCAGACTTCCAGGCTCCTAAATTGAGAGAATAAGTTTCTGTTTGTTAAAACCATTCACCTATGGTATTTTTGTTATAGCAGCACTAGATAACTAAGACAGATGGTAAATAACTAACTGTTGTTGTTGTTGTTGTTATGTGCCATCAAGTCGGCCCCGACTCATAGCAACCCCTCCTTGGGTTTCTGAGGCAGTATCACTATGGAAGTAGATTGCCCCATCTTCCTTCTGAGGAGTGGCTGGTGGGTTTGAACCACCAGCCTTCTGGTTAGCAGTCAAGTGCCTTAGGCACTATGCTACCAGAGCTCCCAAATCACTAACTAGAGGGTAAAAAATTAAAACCAAGCTCACTGCCATTGAGTCAATTCTGACTCATAGTTACCCCTTCTTGGATTTTTGAGGTGATATCTCTACGGAAGTAGATTGGCCACTCTTCCTTCTGAGGAGTGGCTGGTGATTTTGAACTGCCAGCCCTCTGGTTAGCAGTAAAATGCCTTAGGCTCTTTTCCACCAGAGGGGAATAGAAAGGCAGTATACAATAAAGAGGTGGTTAGCACAAAATGATCAAGGCAAAGAATGACAATGGAAGGAGTACAAGAGTTAATGGCAACAAAGATGAATGTTATTAAATACACATCCTGTAGTAACAGTAAGAACAATAATATACAGGTGGATACATAGACACATAGGCTGAACAGAAGTGGGAAGGGACTATACCCATGAATATATCTAGGTTTGACCAGTATTTCTACATACAGGCTTATATATGCTGCAAATACATCCATGAATACAGGAGAGGATACTGGGGCAGAGTTATGAAAACTTCTTAGCCATAACCAAACGTTTTGAAGGAGTGAGGTACTGAACCTGGGGCCTCAGGACCATAGTCTCCAGGGACATCAAGGTCAACGTCAATTGGCAGAACATAATCATTAAAGAAAATGTCCTACATCCTACTCTGGTGAGTAGCAACTGGAGACATAAAAGCTTCTGAGGTAGAACTATTGGTCTCTCTCCATCTGGAGCAAAGAAGAATGAAGATAAAAGACATATGTAAGCAATCAGTCCAAAAAAACTAAAGGACCATGTGATCCTGAGCTTCCATGACCCTGACACCAGAAGCACTAGATAATACCTGACTACCACTACAGATGCTCTGAAAGGGATCATGTGAGAAGGTACTGGATAGACTGAGAGACAAATGTGGAACAAAACTCAAAATCATAAAGAAAGACTAGGCCCTTTGGTCGGGAGCTCTGGCAGCATAGTGGCTAAGGCACTTGACTGCTAACCAGAAGGCTGGCGGTTCAAACCCACCAGCCACTCCTCAGAAGGAAGGTTGGGCAACCCTA
>NW_006921810.1:4962668-4964969 GCF_000298275.1 Orycteropus afer afer | reverse complement strand
TGCATGACTTATTGAATGAGCAACTGATTTGCTCTGTAAACCTTCAAAATCACAGTAAAAGTTGAAAGTAAAGTAAAAAGCCTACCTGACAGTAACAATTTTAAAGAACAATTACCCAAACGATAAATGATCCCTCGTGGTGCAGTGGTTAAATCATCCAGCTACAAACCTAAAAGTCAGCAGTTTGAAGACACCAGACACTGCAGGAGAATAATGTAGCAATCTGCTTCTGTAAAGATGTACAGGTTTGGAAATACTGTGGGGCTATTCTACTTGTCCTATAGGATCACTATGAGTTGCAAGCCCTCAATGGCAGTGAATTTTTTTTGTTTGTTTGTTTTTGTTTTTTATCTAAAGGATATGCAATTTTATGGGACAGGTCTACTGCCTTCATTATCAGTAAGTGCTTCCAGTAGTCTTCATTTTTGGTACAAAGTTGGGCCATGAGAAAATCACAGGTTATTAATGACTCTTTCTCCAATCTGGATGCCACATTCTTATTCATAAAGTCCAGCTTCTTGGATTATTTTTTCAGCATATAGATTAAATATTTGCACAAAATGAAGAAGACTTGAAGCACTTACTGATGAAGGTGAAAGACTAAATCATTTACTATGGTTACAACTGAAAATAAAGAAACAATCCTTAGAACTGAACTGATGAACAACATCATGAAAAATTAAGATAAATTGAAGTTATCAATCTACTATTATCATTGTGATTTCATTCTATTTGAATCAACAATCAACATCCATGGAAGAAGCATTTAGAAACCAAGTGAGATACTATTACATTGGGCATATCTGTTGCAGAAGACCTCTTTAAAGTTTGAAGAAGTAAAAAGAAGTAAAGATGTCACTTTGATAACTAAGATGGCTCTGACCCAAGTCATGGTCTTTAAAATCACTTCATATGCATGTGAAAGTTGGATAAGATAAAAGGAATACAAAAGAAGAATTGATGCATTTGAACAGTGGTGTTGGGAAAGATTATTGAATATATCAATGAATGAACAAAACAGTCCAGAAGAAATATGAACAGAATGCCCCTTAGCAGCAATGGTGGCAAGACTTTGGCTGCCCCACTTTGGACTTGTCTCCAGGAAAGATGAATTGCTAGAAAATGACATCATGGTTGGTAAAAGGGAAGGTCAGCAAAAATGAAGAGAATCCTCAATGAAATTGATTGACATAAAAGCAAAACAATGTACTTAAACACACCAGTGTTCATGAAAATGGCTCAGGACTGGGCCACTTTGTTCTGTTACATATAAGATCATCTTGAGTCAAAGCTGACTTGACAGCAACTAACAACAACAATATGTGTGTATGTGTGCATATTTGTGTACATAAATGCATATATATATATGTGGCATGCATAACTATACATAAAAATTTTATAGTCATAGAAACATTAAAAAATTGTGGGAATGGGGGAGAAAGAAAATCAACAGTGTATTTCATTGGAAAAGTCTTTTTAAAGTGTTAAAAAGTGAAAATGTCATTTTGAGAACTAAGATGAGCCTAACCCAAGCCATGGTATTGGCAATCACCCCAAATGCATGTGAAATCTGGATAATAATAAGGGAAATTGAAAAAGTGTTGATGCACTAGAACCATGATGTTGATGAAGAATGTTAAATATATCATGAGTTGCCAGGAGAATTAACACATACTTCTTGAAAAAAGTATAGCTAGAATTCTCCTTAGAACTGAGAATGGTGAAAATTCATCTCACATACTTTGGACAAGTAATCAGGAGGGACCATTCCCTAGAGAAGGATTTCACACTTAGTAAATAGAAAATGAGCGGAAAAGAGGAAGATCCTCAATGGGATGGATTGAGACAGGAGCTGCAACAATGGACATAGTGAAAACTGTGAGGATGGTACAGGCCTGGGCAATGTTTCTTTTTGTGGTACATAGGGTCACTATGAGTCAGAACAGATTTGATGACATCTAACAACAGCATAATAACTGATGGCACAAGCTCCCATCATATATAAGAAGCTCTTGTGAACTAGTGCCTGAATATACAGCCTAAGGATAAATTATTTTAAAAAAAGCAGATTAATGTGATTTAAAAAACACAAAATAAATCGTAACCACAGACCCCAACTTCTTCTCTATGTTCTGAAATAATAATGAAATAAAATTTACATTGTTGATAGATAAAATAGTAATTATGAGGCTAGTTACTATATATTAAGTAAATACTATGTGACAAACACTCATGAGATTCATTTCTTTTAGTTGCCTATAAGCCAATTATGCTTATTTTTATGGCAGGGGGATTGGGACT
>NW_006921810.1:4955399-4960768 GCF_000298275.1 Orycteropus afer afer | reverse complement strand
TTTATATATATATATATACAATTTATATCTATATAGATAGGTATCATTCATACCTATCTGTCTATCTATCTATCTATATACAAATAAAAAAAAAGCACTCACTGCCATCAAGTCAAATCTGACTCATAGTGACCCCTCCTTGGGTTTCTGAGGCAGTATCTCTATGGAAGTATATTGCCAAGTCTTCTTTCTGAGGCGTGGCTGGTGGGTTTGAACCATCAGCCTTCTGGTTACCAGTCAAATGCCTTAGGAACTACACCACCAGAGCTCCCATATATATATATATATATATGTGTTTAGGGACTTAGGTTCAGACTGACTGCTAAAAACTTTCTTGATATGGCACAGATTTTTGTTTCTCCTACTCCTAGTGATCAGCATTAGTATAGGAAATCAGGTGGCTGAATGTCCATCATGTGTAGCAAATTCTACTCACGGACATCAGTGGATGGAAAATTTATACTAGTAAATCACAGAAATGCAATGTCCTTATTATGACCCATGCCAGTTGATATGGAATCAGAAATAGCATCAAACCATTATTAAAATATTTCTCTTGCTTCTAATTGTCACCCAGGTGAATGTGTACATCCAAAAGGATAAAGGAAGTAAAAAGTGATCAAATTAGAAGATGTGAGAAAAAATAGGGTATTCTGAGAAAAATTAGGATCATATGCTATCTTCATTTGATGCTTAGGTTCACAATGGAATAAGATAAATTTAGAAACACTCTGAAGTCTTTTTTTAAAAAAAGCTATTTGGATTGTACATTTTAATGCATGATATACTATTCTGAATTCAAATGCTCAAATCTTATCCATGAAGTGCCCAACTGTTATCAATGACGTGCTTTACAGTGGCTAAATAGAATTATTCCATCATTATCTTACTTACCTGACAACTTCCTATAATAAAAACAAATTGGTGGATATTCCAAGATTTTAGAGTCAATGGGTAACACAAACAGTTAATTGCTCAACTGGTATTTAAATGTTTGGCAGTTTGAATCCACCCAGAAGAGCCTTGGAAGAAAAGCCTGGCTATCTAATTTCAAAGATCTCAGCCATTAAAAACACTGCGGAGCATAGTTCTACTCTAACATGGGTGTGGCCTCCATGAATCGGAACCTCTAACGACTACACTGCATCATCATTTTTATTATTAATATTATTATTATTAATGAGATTTTACATTTTATAAAAAAAAAAAATGTGGCATTTTCACCGGCGTTCCTTTCCATAATTGGATGCATACTGCTTTTCTTCCCTTAGTGGATGTGCAGAAGTCAGAAGCATAATAAGGTTTAAGTGGGTCTCAGAGTTAACAGTATTTCAGCATACATTTTCATAAAGTAAGTAATAGAATCAGTAGACCAACAATGTATATGTGTATGTCTGTGTGTGTATGTGTGTTAAAACAACTGAGTATTCAGAGAGCCCCTAAGATACCTCCATAAACTATTGGTTGCCTAAAGATAAGAGCTTGAGAAGTGTCTCATTAAACACTAAATATTGTAACTTTAAGAGTTCCTTAGGTCTGATATGCAACAACAAAGATAATCACAAATACAATTCTGATGTTATATGACACTACTCAATTGTAAAGAGCTCTGGTAGCGTAGTGTCTAAGGCACTTGAATGCTAACTAGAAGGCTGGCAGTTCAAACCCACCAGCCACTCCTTGGAAGGAAGGTTGGGCAATCTACTTCCATAGTAATACTGCATCGGAAACCCAAGGAGGGGTCACTATGAGTCGGATCCAACTCAACGGCAAATAATAACAACAGCAACACTCAATTGTAAGATGTTCATCCAGAGCATTCAGAATGCTTACAGTGTTCTGTTATGCTAATGACAGATTAAAAGCAAAAAATAAATAAATAAATCCTTATAGAAAATTCTGAGTCACCTCAGCAGAATGACAACTAATGAAAGGTTACAAAACCAAGCTAGATTTTTATTTTTTTGCTGTACAGCAATCTATGAAGTTTTACTTAAATTTAATATGTTACTTAAATTTAATAAGTCACAATGAGTATAAAGTCAAGCTACATGACCCATATTTCCTCTGTCCAGTAATATTATCAATAAAGTGGAGATCAACACAGTATTACTCAGGCATGGGAAGACATTGAAAGGCACACAAGAGTTATAAACAACAAAGGTAAATACTATTGCAAACACTATCTGACAATATCAGTAATAACAAATAATAATCTATGTGTGGATACATAGGCAGACATGCCAGGTAAACAGGTTGGGGTAGGTGAACGAGAATATACCCATTCAAATATATAGCATATAAGAGATTGGGAGAGGGTATTTATATACAGGTATTTGTACTGTTGTAAATATATCCAGGAATATATATATATATATGTGTGTGTGTATGTGTGTGTGTATATATATATATATATATATATATAAATTTATGTATATATATACAGGAAGCAGTGGGCAAAATTACGAAAACTTGTTAGCCATAACCAAACACCATGAGCGACTGAGTAACTGGGCATGGGAACTTAGGACCACAGTTTCAACAAATAGCTAAGTGAATGGGGGTAACAGAGTTCAAAAGAATATATTCCACCTCCTACTTTACTGAGTAGCAACTGGAGTCTTAAAATTTAGCAAGCAGACATCTATGATGTAACTATTGGTCTCTCCCCATCTGAAGGAAAAAATAGCAAAGAAAATAAAAGATTCAAGGAAAAAAATTAGTCCAAATAACTGATATAACATAGCTTCCACTACGGTGAGACAAAAAGAACTAGATGGTGTGCAACTTCCACTACCAAGTTCTCTGATCAGGACTACAGAAATTCTGTCCTACTCAGGACACAATGAGAGAAAAATGTAAAACAAAATTCAAAAACATAAAAAAGGTCAGACGTATTGGTGTGATAGAGACTGGTACAATCCCCAAAACAGTAGCCCTTAGAAACTCTTCAAACTTGCAACTTAACCCACTGTCAGGGATCATGTTGTAGCCAAACAATAACAGTCCTATAAAGTGAACAATAACACTCATGAAAAAGGTATTCCTCAGAATAATTAACCACACGAGACCAAAAAGGCAAACTTTGCCCCAAAAAAAAAAGCTCAGAAGGTAAGAAGGGGAAGGAAAGAGGGGTGAATGGATACGGAAAACCTAGGAAGGAAGGAGAAGGAGTATATTGAGGGAACTGCAATTAATTTTACAAAACTGAAAGATTATAAATTGTTCAATGGAAAACTAATTTGCTCTGTAAATTTCCACCCATATCACAATAATAAATAAATAAATAAATTAATTAATTAAATAAAAAACATGTAACAGAGACATATGCACTCAATATTGGGGTTTCTTGTAGAAAATCTTTTTTAACAAATTAAAAAAAAAAATCCAGGTGGTAATAATAAAAAAGTAGGCTCTTAATGACTTATTCATGGCAAATATGTGTTTGCAACAAAACAAATGGCAGCTACACACATGCACTTCGCCAGATGGAGTACACAGGAATCAGATTGACTACATCTGTGGCAAGAGGTGATGAAGAAGCTCAATAGCTTCAGGCAAAACAAGACCAGAACCTGATTGTAGAACAAACCATCAATTGCTCATATGCAAGTTCAAGTTGATGCTGAAGACAATTAAAACAAGTCCACAAGGGCAAAAATATGACCTTGATTTTTTCCCTCCTGAATTTGGAGACCACATGAAGAATATTTTTGATGCATTGAACACCAATGACTGAAAACCAAAGGAATTGTGGGATGACATCAAGAACATCATCCATGAAGAAAGCAAAAGATCATTAAAAAGACAAGAAAGGAAGAAAAGACCAAAATGGATGTCAGAAGAGATTCTGAAACTTGCCCATGAACAGAGAGTGGAGTTGGTCCCAGATCATAGGGAATCCCCCCCCCCCCCGCTTGAGTGTCTGAGGTAGTGTCTCTATGGAAGTAGATTACCCAGTCTTCATTCCAAGGAGTGCCTTCTGGGTTTGAACAGCCAGTCTTCTGATTAGCAGTCAAATGCCTTGGGCACTATGCCACCAGTGCTCCTTGAATGGAGAGTAGCTAAAGTAGATGGAAGAAATGACAAGATAAAAGAGCTGAGCAGAATATTTCAAAGAGCAATGTAAGACAAAATTTTGATAATGAAATGTGCCATGACCTGAAGTTAGCATATCAAAAGGGAGAATACTTTCGGCATTTCTTAAGCTGAAAGAACTGACCAGGCAATTTGAGCTTCAAGTTGGAATACTGAAAGATTCTATGGATAATATATTGAGTGATCCAGGAAACATCAAAGCAGGATAGAAGGAATACACAGAGTCACTGTACCAAAACAATTGTTCTATATTCTTCCATTTTAGGAGGTGCCATGTGATTAAGAACCAATGGTATTGAAGGAAGAAGTTGAAGCTGAACTGAAGGAATTGGTGAAAAATCAGGCTCCAGAAATTGATGGAATACCCACTGAGATGTTTCAACAAACAGATGTCATGCTGGAGGCACTCACCCGGCTACGCCAAGAGATTTGACAGAGAGATAACTGGCCAACTAACTGGAGGAGATCCATATTTGTACGCATCCCAAAGAAAGGTGTTCCCACAGAATGTGGAAATTATCAAACAGCATCATTAATATCACATGCATGTAAAATCTTATTGAAGATAATTCAAAAATGGTTGCAGTAGTATATTGACAGAGACCATCCAGAAATGCAGGCTGCATTCAGAAGAGGACATGGAATGAGGGATATCATTGTTGATGTCAGATGGATCTTGGCTCAAAGCGAAGAATATCAGAAAGATGTTTACTTGTGTTTCATTGCCTACCCAAAAGCATTCAGTTGTGCGGATCATAACAAATTATGGATAACATTGAGAAGAACGGGAATTCCAGAACACTTCATTGTACTCATGAGGAACCTGTCCGTAAGGCAGGAGGCTGTTTGAACAGAACAAGGGGACACTGCATGGTTTAAAATCAGGAAGGGAGTGCATCAGAGTTGTATCCTTTCACCATACTTATTCAATCTGTAGGCTGAGCAAATAATCTGAGAAGCTGGACTATGTGAAGAAGACCATGGCATCAGGATTGAAGGAAGACTCATTAGCAACCTGCGATACAAAGATGACACAACTTTGCTTGCTGAAAGTGACATGACTTAGAGCACTTACTGATGAAGTTTGAAGACCACAGTCTGCAATATGAATTATACCTCAATATAAAGAAAACAAAAATTCTCACAACTGGACCAATAAGCAGCATCACAAGAAATGGGAAAAAAATAAAGTTGTCAAAGACTTCATATTACTTGGTTCTACAGTCAACACCAATGGAAGCAGCAATCAAGGCATCAGCAAATATATTGCA
>NW_006921810.1:4948084-4955096 GCF_000298275.1 Orycteropus afer afer | reverse complement strand
ATAAGGAAGACAGAAGAAGAGTTGATGCTTTTGAGTTGTGGTTCTTGCGAAGAATACTGAAAGTACCGTGGACTGCTAAAAGAACTAACAAATCTGTTCTGGAAGAAGTGCAGCCAGAATGCTCACTGGAAAAAAGAATGGCCAGACTTTGTGTTATCTACTTTGATTATGTTGTCAGAAGTGATCATTTTCTGGAGAAAGATATCATGCTTGGTAAATCAGAGGGTCAATGAAAAAGTAGAAAGTTCTCAACAAGGTCGTTGACACAGTGGCTGCAATGATGGGCTCAAGTATAGCAAAAATAGTGAGGCTGGTACAAAACCAGGCAGTGTTTTGTTCTGTTGCACATAAGGTCACTATGAGTCAGAGATGAGTCATAGGCACCTCACCTAACAACAACAACAAATGTTCTTAAAAGTAGTCAACACTCTATCAAATGGGGCAAGCATAATTTGGTTTTGTTAAAGATATTTGGTTTACCTTCAAATTTTGTTGTTTATATCTATATGTAGGAGAATAATCTCAATTTGCTGGGGAATTTTGAGATGTTGACAGCATCACATCTCCTTGCTAAACCTTGTTTCTGATATATAATTAAAATTACATTTATAAAATGGAATAACAAAATTTGGGACAGAAAAAAATTTTGTGAACTAGTTCTACATCTTAATATCCAATATAACCTATAAAAACACTTATTGATATGTTTTGATAAATCCCCTAGAGATGGGCAACTATAAAGACACAGCCTAAGAGCCTCTTTTTATGCAGCATAACAAACACAGCAATGAGTGTACTCAATACATTCTGTAACTGTGCCCTCCTCCATCCATTTTCAAGTGCCAAGCCTATCTCTAGGATGCTTTAGAACTCAAAAATGGAAAGAATAGACATTTCCAATCCAGGCTTCCATATAGTTCCTTTTTTATTCTTTTTAATCATATTTCTTCTCTGATTGACCCACTGGGACCTTACTGCTAAAATGAGCAAGTCTTATTATTTTTTTTTTTTTCTTTTCCCATTCATTAACACGCTTCTAAAGCTTTCTATTGTCACAATCCTGACAGCCTGCAGGTGTTCACAATAGTTCTTTCTCTGACTTGGATAACCATGTTGGCTTTTCTGAAATTATCACTACTTATAAAACCTGCAAGTTGAAATTCTCTCTAGTGATTCCTTACTTCTTGTGTCCATCACGTTGATCTAAAAAAATATATAAAATAGCTTTGTTGTTTAATGATATTAATGTCACAAAACATTTCTAAAATAATGCAAAATAATGCATGTTTCAATACCAATTGAAAAAAAAAAAGTTATGTTCAATTATTTCAATTTTTCCTGAAACATTTTAGCCATATAAAGGCATTCGCTATGCTTATTCACATCGCATTTCAAGCTGTCATGAAAAGAGATGTGTGGTTATTTGTGTGTGTGTGTGTGTGTGTGTGTCTGTGTAAATTTAAAAAAAAACAAACAAACTCAATACCATCGAGTCAGATCCTATTCATAGTGACCCCTTTTTGGGTTTCTGAGGTAGTATTGCTACAGAAGTAGATTGACCAATCTTCCCTCCAAGGAGTGACTAGTGGATTTGAACCACCAGCCTTCTGGTTAGCAGTCAAATGGTTTAGACTCTACACTGCCAGAGCTCCTTACATGTGGTGTGTGTGTGTGTATGTGTGTGTGTATAAACAAAAATTTCACGGTCATCAAGTCGGTCCCAACTCAGCAACCCCTCCTTGGGTTTCCAAGGTGATGTCTCTATGGAGGTACATTGCCCAGTCTTCCTTCTGAGGAGTGATGGGTGGGTTTGAACCACCAGCCTCCTGGTTAGCAGTCAAATGTCTTAAGCGCTACACCACCAGAGCTCTCATATATATATAATGTATGTGTTGATTCCCTGGGTGATACAAACAGTTAACATGCTTGGATTCTAACCATTGAAAGGGTGACAGTTTGAGTCCACTCAGAGATGCCTTGAAAGAAAGCTGTGAAGATTCACTTCTAAAAAATCAGCTATTGGACACCCTATGGAGAATATTTCTACTCTGAAACATAGGGGCTGGACATGAGTCAAAATCAACCCATTGGAATTGTTGTTGTTGTTATGTGCCGTCGAGTCAGACCCGACTCATAGAGACCCCTCCTTGGGTTTCCGAGGCAGTATCACTACGGAAGTAGATTGCCCATCTTCCTTCAGAGAATTAGCTCATTAAAAACTAGTTATCATATATTTTGGAGTATTGATGATTTACTGATAGAATTCTTACCTTTCACATGGAAGACCCTGATTCAATTCCTTGCCAATTCACCTCATGTGCAGCTAGTACACATCTGTCAGTGGTGCCTTGAGTGTTGTTATGATGTTGAACATGTTTTAATGGAACTTCCACACTCAGACAGACAAGGAAGAAAAGCTTGATTATCCACTTTTGAAAATCAACCATTAAAAACCCTATGGATCATAATGGTCCAATTTGGAACTGATTATGGAAAGGGATCAGGCAGCATTTTGTTCCATTATACATGTTCCATATGAGCAAGGGCTGGCTTGATGGCAGCTAACATCTTCATCATATATTTAGCCAACTTTATGCCACCATCCAAACTAGAACAAACTTCCTAACACAAGCTTAAATTCTTTAACCAGCCTTTTTTTCACACTTTCTCACTGTATTGTGCCCATTATACCCTATGGTATGCAATTTTCCTTGCTGCAGCAATTTATAAGGAGTCCTGGTGGCCCAGTGTTTAAGCACTTGGCTGCTAACGAAAAGATCAGCAGTTTGAGAATATCAACCACCCTATGGGAGAAAGATGAGTCAGTTAGCTTCCAAAAATATTATAGCCTTGGAAAACCCTATAGGGCAATTCTACTATGTCCTACATGATCACTACTGAGTCAGAATCAATTCTACAGCAGTAAATAGTAATTTGTAAACCCACCTTTGTTTGACTTTAAGGTCTTTGGCTAGAGAGCATTTAAGAAATAGAAGTGGTCCAAGCACAAAATGTAGGAACACAGGCTTGTAAAGTGACTTGGACTCAATCTTGTGAGCAATTGGAAGAGTTACAGAAAAATTGTATGTATGGAGATAATATAGTTAAAATTGCATTAAAAAATATCACCTAATGGATATGTGAAAGACAGCTTTAAGGAGTGAAAAAAGGGCGTGTCAGAATATCCATGAAACTATAAAGCAAAATGATGTCTCTACTTTTCAGTAGTAGTACCATTGTACTACAGGAAGATTACTGGGTCATAGTTGAATTGAAGGTATTTGGAATACAAAAAAAAAAAAAAAAAAAATCAATATTTACTTGGAAATAATTGACAGAAAACAAAACAAAACAAAAATATGTGTTTGATTTCTTTGCCTGGAAAAGAGAACAACAGTTGATGGTTTCCCAAGAAAAATGCATATCTGTCCTAAACAAGCAAAGATATCTCCTGATGAAAATAAAGATCTCCTCAGATTACAGTTCATTCTCTCAGACAGAGAATTTATAAGGTCAGAGAGTATTTCTGCCATGTCAGTCTTTTTATTCTCAGCACCCAGCATCACACTTCTTTGCATATATTAGGGATTCAGTAATTAATTTTAAAAAATACATTTTATCGAAATATAAATACACAAAACTAAAGTGACATGGGTCAATACTTTTTTTTTTTTTTTCCCCCAGTGTTCCCTTGCCTGCCCTACCACCCCTGGTAACCAACAAAGAAAATGACCTTCCATATATAAACCTTTCCTTGAATTTTTACAATAATGAACTAATACCATGTTTGTCCTTCTGTGATTGACTTATTTCTCTCATCGTAATGTCCTCCAAGTGCATCCATGTTATGTGGTGTTTTTCAGTTTCTACATTATTCTGTAATATTGCATAGTATTCCATTGTGTGTATGTATCATAGTTTGGCTATCCATTCTTCTGTTGATGGACACCTAGGTTGTTTCCATCTGTTTGCTATTGTAAATTGTGCTACAGTGAACATGCGTGTACAAATATCTGTTCTTGCCCTAACTCTCACTTCTTTAGGATACATACTTAGTAATGGAATGGTTGGGTCAAATGGTATTTCTAATACTGGCTTTTTAAAGAATCACTATACTTTTTTTCCACAAGGGTTGTATCATTTTATAGTCTCACCAGCAGTGTATGAGAGTTCCAATTTCTCCACATCTTCATCAGCATTTATTATTTTCTGTCTTGTTGAACTTTGCCATTAGTACTGGGGTGAGATGGTATCTCATTTTTGTTTTGATTTGTATCTCTCTGATGATCCTGAACATTTCTTCATGTGTTTGTTGGCCTCCTGAATATCCTCTTTGTTGAAGTGTCTATTCATATCTTCTGCCCATTTTTTAATTGGATTGTTAAATTTTTGCCGTTGATGTGTTTGAGTTTTCTATAAACTTTAAAGATAAGTCCCTTGTCAGATATGTTGTTGAAAAATATTTTGTTCCCGATCTGTAGGTTCCCTATTGACTCTTTTGAGGAAGTCTGTCTTTTTTTTTTTTTTTTTTTTTAATTGTGATCTGGATGAAAGTTTACAGAGCAAATTCACTTTCCATACAGCAGTTCACATACATTTTGTCTCATGACACTGACTAAAATTTATCCCAATACAACAGCCCCCTTCCCACTTCTTCCTCATAGTCACCTCTTCCCTGTGTGTATCACTCCATGCACTTCTGCCCCCTGAGCTGTCTCCCTGTGCAGCCCTTCTTTCTCCCATGATTGTTCTTTCCAAGGAGTGTAGCTACCTTAGTTAAATGTTCAACTCATATGCCTGTCTTTTGTTTGGCTGGAAGTGACAAGTGTGGGTTCAATTCCCAACCTGAAGGGCAGCTAGGGGCCACAGTCACAGTGGCTCCACCAGGCTCTATTAGACCAGCAAACTTGGTCCCCCATTTTTTTTTTTTTCCAAATGATTTTGAGTTTTATTCCACATTGCTCTCTCTCTCTATCTAGGATCTCCTACATAGATTCATCTCCGAGTGGTTGACAATGGTTGACCATCTAGTTCTTCTGTTCTCATAGTCATATAGGCTACATATCGCATGGTGTACCAGTCGCTTGGACTAATTGTTTCCATGAATCTTTGGTTTTCTTCATTCTTCTTTGCTCTGGACGAGGAGAGACCAATCTTTGCATCTAGATGGCTGCTTGAAAGCTTTTAAGATCCTAGTCAGTACTCGCCAAAGTAGGATGTGGAACAATGTTTTGTGTAGTATGTTATGCCAACTGAGCCTGATGTGTCCTGTGACTCTGGTCTTGAGTCCACAGGTTCAACTACTTGCTCCCTCTGGGTAGCTGTCTGTGACTAAGAAGTGACTACAGACTTGTCCCTTGTCAGCTCTACTATAAACCTGGGAGTTCTTATAGAACATACAAATACACTTGTAGAACCATTGTCTGCCAACCCTATACATGGTCTTGGGTACATTCGCCGCTATGAAGACATACCAAATAGTTCAGCCTGTCCACCTGTCTATCCAACTGTATACCATGTTTGCCTTCACTGACAACGCAGTACTGTATGTCCAAAAGGGTTCATCTTTGTTGTCTATACCTTCCACGTACCTCTCTATGTCTTTTCTCTTCCTCAATACTACCATATTGATCACTCATATTTTTTACATCTCCCTTCTCTTCACCAAAATCAACACTAGTTTTTACCTATATGGCAGTGTTCTCTCCCCTCCCCTCCCACCCCTGGTAACCAACAAATAAAATGTTCTTCCATATAAAAACCTTGAATTGACATTTTACAATAACAGACTAATACAATATTTGTCCTTTTGTGATTGACTTATTTCACTCAACATAATGTCCTCCAAGTTCATCCACATTATGTGGTGTTTTGCAGATTCAGCATTATTCTTTAAGGTTTCATAGTATTCCATTGTATGTACATACCATAGTTTGGTTATCCATTCTTCAGTTGATGGACACTTAGGTTGTTTCCATCTCTCTGCTATTGTAAATAGTGCTGTGATGAACATGGGTGTGCATATGTCTGTTCTTGTCATGGCTTTCACTTCTTTAGGATATATACCTAACAATGGCATGGCGGGGTCAAATGGTATTTCTAATTCAAACTTTTTAAGGATCGCCATACTGCTTTACACAGTGGATGTACCATTTTACAGTCCCACCAGCAGTGTATGAGTCTCAATCTCTCCACATCCTCACCAGCATTTTTTATTTTCTGTCTTGTTGAATTTTGCTACTAGTGTTAGGGCAAGAAGGTATCTCATTGTTGTTTTGATTTGCATCTCTCTAATGACTAATGATTGTGAATATTTCTTCATATTTTTTGTTGGGTGCCTGAATATCTTCTTTGTTGAAGTGTCTATTCATGCCTTCTACTCATTTTTTAATTAGATTATTTGTCTTTCTGTTTTTGAGGTGTTGGAGTTTTCTATACATTCTAGAGATAAGTCCCTTGTCAGATATGTCATTACTGAATATTGTTTTCCCAAAAGATTCTCTTTTGAGTCTTTTGGAGAAGTCTTTGGAAGCACATAAAAATTTAATTTTTAGAAGATTCCATTCATCTAGTTTCTCTTCTGCTTTTTGTGCATTTTGAGTTATGCTTGATAGTCTTTTTGTGCCATATTTAAGACCTCTAAATTTGCCCCATTTTTCCTTGAGGAACATTATAATTTTAGGTTTCACAGGGAAGTCTTTCATCCATCCGGAATTAGTTTTTATGTGTGGTGTGAGGTACAGATCTTGTTTCAATTTTCTGTAAATGGATCTCCAGTTTTGCCAGGACCCTTTATTAAACAAACATTCTTCTCCCTATTTAGTGAATTTCAGCCCTTTGTCAAAGATCAGCTGACAATAGGTCAATGGATCTATTTCTGGGTTCTCGATTTTATCCCATTGGCCCATGTGTCTGTCATTATACCAATACAAAGCAGTTTTAACCACTGTGGTTGTATAGTAGGTTTTGAGATCCAAGAGTGTGAGAACTACTGTATTCTTCTTCAATAGTG
>NW_006921810.1:4944548-4947198 GCF_000298275.1 Orycteropus afer afer | reverse complement strand
GGATGATGTTGATTCTTTTTCTAATGTTGAACCATCCCTGCATACGTGATATGAACCCCACTTGGTCATAATGAATTATTTTCTTGATATGTTGTTAGAGTCTATTGGTTAGGATTTTGTTGAAGATTTTTGCATCTATATTCATGAAGGATATTGGTCTGTAGTTTTTATTTTGAGTGATGTCTTTGCCTGATATTGGTATCAAGGTTATGCTTGCTTCATAAAATTAGTTAGGGAGGATACCATCCTTTTCTATGTTTTGGAATAGTTTGAGTAAGATTGGTGTCAGTTCTTCTCTGAATGTTTGGAAGAATTCTCCAGTGAAACCATTTGTGTCAAGTTTTTTTTTTGTTGGCAATTTTTTGATTACCTGTTCAATTTCCTCTTTTGTTATGGATCTGGTCAACATTTCCACATCAGTCTGTGTAGTTTAGGTAAGTGGTATGTTTCTAGAAATCTGTCCATTTCTTCCAGATTTTCAAATATGTTGGAGTACAGTTCTTCATAGTATCCAGATATTTTCCTTTTTATTTCAGTTGGTTCTGTTGTGATGTCATCCATTTTGTTTCTTATTTGTATTCTCCCCCTCTTTTCCTTTGTTAAATTTTCCAGTGGTTTGTCAATTTTATTAATCTTTTAAAAAAACAACTTCTGTTCTTGTTGATTTTTTCTGTTGTCTTTCTATTTTCTGTTTCATTAATTTCTGCTTGAATCTTTATTGTTTCCTTTCTTCTGGTGACTATAGGCTTTTCTTTCTATTCTTTTTCTAATTGTTGGAGATGTTGGTTTAAAGTGTTGATTTTTGGCTCTTTCTTCTTTTTTGATGTGTGCACTTATTGCTATAAATTAGACTCTGATCAATGTTTTTGCTGTGTCCCAAAGATTTTGGTATTTTGTGTTTTCATTCTCATTTAATTCAAGGAATTTTTTACTTTCATTTTTATTTTTTCTCTTACCCAGTCTTTCTCAAGGAGACTGCTGCTTAGTTTCCATGTGGTTTACTCTTTTTCCATTGATCACCCTCTTGTTGATTTCTAATTTGATAGCATTATGATCTGAGAAGATGCTTTGCAGTACTTCAGTGTTTTTCAATTTATTAAGGCTTCCTTTATGGCATAAGAATGGTCTATCATGGAAAATGTTCCATGTGCATTGGAAAAGAATGTAAATTGTGCTGTTGTTGGGTGAAGTGCTCAGTAGATGTCTATAAGGACAAGTTGGTGGATTGTATTTTTTAGCTCTTCCATATCTTTGTTTACTTTCTTTCCAGTTCTATCTTTCATTGAAAGTGATGTATTAAAGTCTCTACTATGACTGTGGAGCCATCTATTGGCCTTTTCAACTCCTTTAAAGTCTGATTTATGTATTTTGAGGCTCTTTCATTTTGTCCATAGATAATTATTATGGTTATATCTTCTTGTTCAATTAATCCTTTAATCATTATATAATATCCTTCCTTGTCTCATATAGTGTTTTTTTTTTTTTTTTTTTAAAGTCAATTTGATCAGAAATGAATATTGCCATTCCTGCTCTTTTACGGTTGCCATTTGCTTATATATCTTTTTCCAACCTTTGATTCTTACTCTATTTTTGTCAGTGTCTCTAAGGTGTGTCTCTTGTAGATGGCATATTGTTGCATTTTGTTTTCATATACAATCAGCAACTCTCCATCTCTTGAATGGTGCATATAATCCACTAACATTCACTGTAATTATTGACAAGTATGAATTGGTTGCTGTCATTTTGTTATGTGTTTTTTCATGGTGTCCTTGGTTTCTTTGTTTCATATTATTTTCTGTGCCGAGCTCATTATGTTTATGAATAATGTTATCATTTCCTTTCTTGTTGTTGTTTTAGTATTTGCTGAATATTTGTGGTTGTCCTCTTTTTTGTTGTGATGTAAATGGTTGGTTTATCATTTTTCTTTGAGGTTACCCTGTGATTTATAATTTTCTACCTGAGTTTAGAACAGTCCATTCTATCATAACTACACAGTATTTTCCCTCTCTTTGGTTTGTAGTTGTTCACAGTTGTCAATTGATGTCTCTGGTTCCATGTTTACTGTCTTGTAAGCTTATTTTTCTTCTTATATGCCCATAGCTGTGGTTTCTGGGTTATGTCATCTGGTGTATTAATGGTCAGTTTTTGTTTGCTATTTTTGGTTCTCTGGTCAAAGGACTCCCTTTAGTAGCTCTTGTAAGGTTCCTGTAGTTTTAATAAATTCCTTTAGTTTCTGCTTATCTGGAAATCTCCTAATTTCACCACCATAGTTGAGGGACAATTTTGCTGAGTATATAATTCTTGTTTGAAAATATTTCTCTTTCAGGATTTTACATATACCATCCCATTGCCTTCTCACTTTCATGGTTTCTGCTGAGAACTCAGAGCTTATTCTTATTATTTTTAAGTAACTTTTTGTTTTTCCCATGCTGCTTTCAAGATTCTTTCTTTGTCTTTGGTTTTGATGAGTTTTATGATGATATGTCTTGGTGATTTTCTTTTGGGGTCTATCGTGTTTGGGGTTTGTTGCACTTCCTGAATTAATATAGTCTCATCTTTCATCAAATCAGGAAAGTTCTCTTCCAACAAATATTGGACAATTTTCTCCGTGGATTTCTTTTTCTCTTCCTGTTCTGGAATTCCAATGACA
>NW_006921810.1:4942026-4943959 GCF_000298275.1 Orycteropus afer afer | reverse complement strand
GTGTGAGTGTAGTTTTGTCTTATGGGAACTGTTGCTGTCTCTCACTCAGTCAGACAAAAATATCAATTAAATAACTATCAAAAAAGTAAAAGCAAACACAGAAAAACACACACCATGTAATCACACAGTAAGAATAACTAAAAAAAAGAAAAAAGGAAAAGAAAAAAAACAATATCTTGGGAGAGTATAATAAGAGAAAAAAAGGTAGAGACACAGAGAAGTGAAGTAAAAAATTGGAAAACTGCAAAAAGAAAACAGGGAATGGGGTTAACCATGAGAAAGAAAGAAAAAAAAAATGGAACCAGTAACAGGGAAAAGAGAAAAAGCTGAAAACTAGAACCTGGGAGTGGAGGAATAAAGACAAATAATAAAAAGGACAAAGGTAATAATATTAATAGTAGTTTTAAAACAGACAAAAACTAACTAAAAAAAAAAAAAAAAGATGGGACAGGGCAGGGCAGGGCACCCCGGCTCTGAGCAAGCACACAGACTGCGATAGAATTCCTGCTGGCCTAGAAGGTCAGTAGGAGTGAGGGATAGCCTTACCTCCATTCACCAAGAGGGTATTGGGTATAAAAGTAACAAGCGGAATGTTGCACAATTCCACTCATCGACCTCTGGAATGTTTTTGTTGTTCCTGGCAAGTGGAGCTGTTCTTAAGTCCCTGGAATCTGGGAAAACACTGTTGCTTTAAATATCCCAACTTGTCTAGCCACTTGTAAACATTCAAAATGGCTATGCTATCCTGACAGGCGAAAATCCACAGCTCAGCCCACCATCCTCTTTACTGCTTCCCCTTTTATTCGCCAGAGACCAGAGCAGTTCTCTGTGCAGACTCTGGGTAGCAGGGCTGATTTTTAGGTTAATTCTTAGGTCCTAACACTACTCATCATATCCAAGATGTCTGTGCCATCAGGATTGCTGCCAGACCACAACTCTGTACGTCTCCTTTTTTGGTGTTTTCATGTAAATTCTTCTGCTAGTTGGAGTTTAGTCCACTTCTATATCCTTCTCTTCAGAGCTCAGGGGTCCAGGATTATTTTCTGTATCTGTGTTAATTAGTTCCCCTTTTCTTTGTTGAAGAGGGTCTGTGCAGTCATTCTGTCTATTCCTCCGTCTTACCAGTACTCCCTCTGGATTCAGTAACTAAATTTGAGTGAATGAATCAATTGATGAAGTAAGGCATTCCAGAGTCAGCCATGAGCAGGGCTGAGAGTGCCCCTAAAAGAGACCAACACCACCAATGGCAGGGCTATGGGAAGAGCTTTTTAGAAGAGCAACAGTGTGAATTACAAAGAGCTATTTTCACTCCTAAAACACACAATAGAGAGAGAACACAAAAGCCAAAGACTGGTTGTAGCAGCAGAAGAGTCTGGTTGAAGCCACCCAGCAACCTATGCTTTAAAGTTTGGATTCTAACTAAAGATTGCAATACAGAGAAGATGTAGAGAACAAGCCACAGAAAAGAGTAAGGATGTCTACGTTTAGGGATTTTCTGCAAGAATAATAAAGCATTCAAATTAGGTACAGTTTTGTGCTGTGTAGTCAATTACAACTCATAGTGATCCTATATGACAGACTATATCTGATCCATAGGGTTTTCTAGGCTGTAATGCTTACAGAAGCAGATCTCCATGTTTTTCTTGATCTTGGAGCAACTGATGCATTCAAACCACCAACCTTGAGGTTAACTTGCAAGCACTTAACCACTGCATCCCCAGGGGTCCTACTAGTACTAGGATGTTGAGTGAGTTGCAGTGATTCCTCAGTCAAGAAGGTTTTGGCTAGGAGGGCACATGATTACCAACTGAGAAATTTGTATATTGTAATTCTACCCCCAGGAGCCCTAGTGGCACAATGTTTAACCATTGGGCTGCTAACTGAAAGGTCAGTTACCCCCTAGCTCCTTGGGAGAAAGATGTGGTAATCTGCT
>NW_006921810.1:4940210-4941666 GCF_000298275.1 Orycteropus afer afer | reverse complement strand
GTTCAAACCCAAGTCACTCCCAAGAAGTAAGGTTGGGTGATCTACTTATGTAGTGATACCGCCTCAGAAATCCAAGGAAGGGTCACTATGAGTCAGGTCCTACTTGATGACAAATAACAACAACAACAACAAGGCATTTGACTGCTAACTAGAAGATTAGCAGTTCAAACCAGCCACTTCTCAAAAGGAAGATTGGTCAATCTATTTTCATAGAGATACCACCTCAGAAATCCAAGGAGGGGTCACTATGACTCAGAAACAATTCAATGGCAGTAAGCTTTTTTCTTTTCTTTAATTGAACTTGGTACGTAGCTCTGCTGGCATAGTGGATAAGGCATAGGGGTGCTAACTAGAATGTCTGTGGTTCAAATTCACCAGCTGCTACACGTAAGGAAGACAAAGCAATCTACTTCCATTAAGATATACAGCCTTGAAAGCTCAGTGGCTCGCTATGAGTCAGAATTGACTCGATGACAGTCTTTTTGTTTTCTTTTTCTTTTATTTTTTGGTGTCTAACTTGACAGTACGATAAATTTATTTATATACTTATCTCTACTATGAATAACCTTGATAACTTTAAAAGTTAAAATATTTGATGAAGTGAAATAAATTAGGATTTCTCTGAAGGACAAGTATCTGATTTTGGATATTTGGATAGAGGAAAATGCAAGAGATATCAAAGCCCAAGCAATAAATGGATTATGGCATCCTGCCCTATACCCACACACTACCATGTTGTTGTTGTTGTTGTTGTTAAAATTAAAATTTTCATTTTTAAATAGCAAGAATGTCTTTGTATTCTGAAATGTATTCATTGAAGCTGATTTTTATTTTGTTCCTTCTCTTGCTTTATCATAGGTATATGGTGTATCATTTTTGTGTCCATTTTTGCTGTTCTTAACCTCTGGTTAGTCTACCAACAGGGTAAGTCTTCATAGACCCTGTCAACCACTAGATTGCAACCACAAACCCCAACCCACTGCCATTGAGTCTGTTCAGACTCACAGTGACTGTACAGGGAAAAGTAGAACTGCCCCCATAGAGTTTCCAAAGATGTAAATCTTCATGGAAGCAGACTGCTTCATCTGTCTCCTGTGGAACAGCTAAGGGGTTCCCACCACTGATCTTATGGTTAGCAGCCAAAATACCTTAACCTCTAAGCCAACAGAACTCCTTTGGTAGACTGCAAAAGATAGGGGTAAATTTTCCTTGATGTTCTTTTTAGATTCTCACCAAACAGAGAGGAAAGACACAATTGGATTTTTTAAAAATTATTAACAATGAGATTTAAAATATAAAATGATAGGAAATAAAATGTTAGTTTTATAGAAAATTAAGGAAGATAAACTCACTGCGGTGTAGTAAATTACTTAGTGTGGCTTTTCTACCCGTAAGTCTTTGTAAACTCTAAGGTGGGAATTGCTATTAGCTACGGAGGAGATCCTGATTTTAAAGT
>NW_006921810.1:4932954-4938988 GCF_000298275.1 Orycteropus afer afer | reverse complement strand
AGAAGACTGGCAGTTCAAACCCACCAGCCACTTGTCAGAAGGAAGATGGGGCAATCTACTTCCGTAGTGATAATGCCTCGGAAACCCAAGGAGAGGTCGCTAAGAGTTGGGTGCGACTCGATGGCACTTAATAACAACAACATCAACAAAATGTTATTTTTCATATTTTTTAAAGTTTTATTTTTCTCTAGCATAAGTCTGTTCAAATCATTTAGTACAAAATTTACCAAATATTGCCTGGATGAGTGGAGTGAAATTAAATCCTTTGAAGCAAAAACAAGTCAAAGAAAAACAAAACAAAACAGCTAAAGACATATCAGAGGATAAAGAATACATACAGCAGAAATGAAGAAAGAAAGATAATTTTCTCATGAATATGATAACTTTTTATCATAGATTTTCTTTTTTTTTTCTTTTTTAGATTATAAAAGCATATAGGGAGCTCTGGTAGTATAGTGGCTAAGACACTTGCCTGCTAACCAGACGGCTGGCGGTTCAAACCCACCAGCCACTCCTCGGGAGAAAGGTTGGGCAATCCTACTTCAGTAGTGATACTGCCTCAGAAACCCAAGGAGGGGTCGCTATGAGTCGGGGCCGACTCGATGGCACATAACAACAACAACAACATGGTTAGAGGAATCAACAAAGTATATGCCTGTAGGTGGTAGTGGGACATTCTCAGTACACTGAGGACAAATCTTCATGTGACATGTATCTGTGATAAATCCATGTATGGATGTTAGTATGACTTCCTGACCAATGTGCTGGAGGACAGATAAAGGCTGGAAGTCATTTGCTATTTTCAACGACATTAAGGGATAAAGATATGGTGGTAGTACACAGAAATCTAAATTTGCTAAAATTACATTGATTTCATATTGTTAAAAATTTGTACCTCTGCATGCTACCATGTGCTATCTATTAAATATATAAATACAAAATCTGTGAATCTGTTTAGAGTAGTTCTGTTCAACTCTGATAAGACTGAATTGATTGAGAACTTGGTAAGAAACTATGGATGGTCTCCTTAGAAAGCTTCATTAAACTCATCTTTCACATAGATTATTAAGGTTTTTTTTCTTACTCTGAAGGTCATTGAATAAACCCCCGGGTACCAAGACTCCCACATTTTAAAAATCTCTTTTTCTAAAAAACATGTTGATGGCTAGACAAGTAGATCCTCCTAGAATTAGACTGCAGAAAAATATGCGTGTTGTCTCAGCCTATGAGAGAAATACTATAGTACAAGCAGAATGAAGAAAATGGAGCCATGAATATGCTGATTATGCTTCAGAGGGAGTTTACCTCTAAAATTGTTCAGTTAATTGGGTGTTAACTGAGAGAGATATTTTAGTGACTTCTACTGAGCATAATTAAAAATGAGAGACATTCTAAATCAGGCTGCGAGAGAGAGAGAGAAAAAAAATTACCTGGAAGGGAAAAATTTAAAAAGATCACATTTGCAAATAAAGTGAAGAGAACTCTGGAAACAATGCTGATTTTAATATGAAAAAAAGAGAGAAATTATCCAACCCAGTGTGGTTAATGAAACTGAAACTCTGCTTAAAATCATTCCAGTTCAAAAAACCAGCATCTACATATTCATTCTGACCAGGGGAAATCTTGGTAGTTTGATAGGAATCTGTGAGGGACCTTACTGTTCTGCAGATTCAGTTTTTGTCTAAAGACAGATTATAATTGAAAAGAATATATATAGCCTTGCTTGGTTAATAAACCCTTAATGCAAAACAGTAGCAAAAAGCTGAAGTGACCTTCTGGATTTTGTCAAAATCCTGACAAGGAGGTGACAGTGGGAGAGTGACAGAGTCAGTGACAAAATGACAATGGTTGGCAAAACTATAATTTTAATGAAATGTATCTTTGAGAAACTGATTTAGAACAGATGTGCTTAGAGTTATAAGAGAACACCTTAAATTCTATTTTGTGATTTCCTCTTCTGCAGTTGCCAGTATGTTTGTCTCCAGGTGTTTGCAAAGTTGGCCAGAAGAGAGAAAGGGTGACATGTGTATATGTGTGTGTGGATGTGTGTGTGTGGAGGGACTTCTAACCCATCTGCCCTTCTCTCCATTGTCTTGTCTTTCCCTCTAAAACTCTTAACTTTTTTGCTTCTTCCATCACGTTTGCCATACTCACTAGTGCTGTCACTCAACAATTATTCTGAGCATATCCCTATGTTAGGTGAAATATTTCTAGATTTAGATATCCTGAAAGTTCTGATAATATGTATATATTATTAATATAAACACAAACAACAAAGATTTGACAAATAGTATATTAGAGTGAAACTCAAATTTCTGGAAATCAGAATTTTAACCTCAAAACAATTAGGTACTCAGACAAAAAAAATAGGAGTAAAGTAAGTAAGATGATCTGGAGTCTCAGAAATAGCCTTCGGGAAGACAGAGATAGACCTATCATATTATTTTTTTAAGATTATGCACTCTTTAAAGAAGGTCTAAGTCCAAGTCCTTCTTTCAGATCTTCTTCATTCTTAGTTGAAAATAAGTCTAAACTTTGGATTGCTACCAATTGTAAACCATTGCCCTAGGTGTCAGTTACTTTTGTTATTTGTATATCATAGGCTTTAAGTCCATAGATAGTACAAGCAGTTAACACGTGCAGCTGCTAACTGAAAAGTTGGCAGTTTGAGCCCACTCAGAGGCACCCTGGAAGAAAGGCCTGGCAATCTACTTTTGGTTGTGCCCTATGGAGCACAGTTCTCTTCTGACACACACTGTGCAACCATGTATCAAAATCAACTGCTTGGTAATTGAAAAACTATTTCCTAAATTACAATGAATTACATTTTTCCTATGCTAAGGGAAATTGTTGATGCATCTTTCTAACTGAAGTTATTAACCTTCCCTCAGCAATAGGAACTGCTCAAAGCTACTCATCACTCAAGAATATACAGACAGTCCCCTGGTTATGCATAGCCAACCTATGAGCCCATAGTTGTGAACCAACTCCCATAAAGCTTATTTATTATATTAAAATTTGAAGTACATACAATTTTGAACATACAATGGTTCATAATAACAAACGGTTGCTACTTTGTAATGCACAGCAAAACATTATTATTATTATTATTATTACTGTACTATTATGTTAAAGATGTGTATTTGGAAGTCTTTCTTTAATGATTTTATGCATAAAAAAGTGTACTATATACTACATACAGATATAAATATTTGACTAACTGACATTAGATACAAATCATATCTAATTATTTCGGCGTGTGTACAAATTTGACTTAAAGTCAGATTCAGGAAGGGAACTTGTTGGTAATCTGGATTTGCCTGTAGTTACTAATGAAAAAACACAGTATATACAATACTGTGTATAGGTTGGCTAGTGTTGGTTTTATGTTAACCATCGAGAAGGAGAAGCAACAGACACTAATCAGGTCATCTCTGACATTTACAAACCGACAACAATCCTGTCACTAAGATATCTACACAAGAAAGTTTTATTTCAAACCTCATGTGCCACTTAATTCCATTCAAACCCTAGATATCTGGTCACTTTGATCACTTGTCAGAATTTCAGTCATTCCTATCACCTACTTCTCTTCCTTCTAACCCCAATACATTTTTCTCTCTCTTCTGGTATTTTCTATTTCCCAACCTACCATTCATCTTCCTTCATAATATTTCTATTTATATTACAGAGTCAACAAATTTTCCCACAACCTCTATTTTTTCATGCAGTGTTCCACTCTCTTCTTTCCAGAGAATGTTGTTTCTCCTCCAGGACCTAAGCCCCTTTTACAACTTTCTGTGCCTAACCATCCCACTTCAAGCTCCCAGAATCTCAGGGCAACCGAAAGGAAGAGAAAATGAGAGCAGACAATTCAGAATTCTCTTAACATGATCATTCTTCCTTTCCAATGCTATTAAAAGAAAGAAAAAAAATCCATTTTTTATCCGTGCCATAGCTGTACCAGCGACTACACAGTACTAATAGCCAGGTCAATAATTCTACTATATTTCTTGAAACCTTTTGCTCTTGGCTCCAAGTCTAAATTTTTTCGTTGTCCTCAGTGACCCATCATTCATGATTTCCTGTTATTTGAGGCTCTAAAGTCTTAGTCACAGAAAATAAAACATTAGGAGACTTCTCAAAAATGTCCATGTGTTCTAAATTAGAAAGTAAGTTCCCTACTGGTTTTCTTTTATGCTTGTTTCTCTTGTCCTAACAATTTATTTTCTTTCTTTTAATTATTCATGGGATTTTTTTTTAACATTGTATTATTTGTCCATAATTTTATACTGGATTAGGGAAAAACCAGCCCTAATATCCTAAAGATTTCCTTTCTTCTTTCTTTACTTCCTTTTTCCTTCTCAAAAACCAAACCAGAACCATTGCCATTGAGTCACTTCTGAGTCATAGCAACCCATAAGACAGGGCAAAACTTCTCTGTAGATTTTCCAAGGCTTTCAATCTTTATGAAAGCAGCCATCCACATCATTCTTCTGCAGAGCTGCTGGTGGGTTTGAACTACTGCCTTTTTGGTTAGCAGCTAAGCATTTACCCACTCACCACCAAAGCTCCTTCTTCTTTCCCTAAACCAGTGCCAAAGAGAATATGAGACATATAAAGAAATTCAATAAAGTAACATAGAATAGAAATGGAGTAAGTCATTTGAGTCAAAGGGAAAATTAAAACGTAAGAGTAAGCAAGCACAGCAATAGAAAATAAAAGAAGCTACTCTACAATTTTTTTTTTTTTTTTAAGTTGGGGCCAAAATTTGGTTTTAGTCTTCCAGTGGATATAAGTGGAGAAATACTATTTCAATGATCATAGCAAAACCCACTGCCATCAAGTTGATTCTGACTCGTAACCATCCTACAGCACAGAGTAGAATTGCCCCATAGGGCTTCCAAGGTTGCAGATCTTTACAGAAGCAGGCTGCCTCTTCTTTCTCCCAAGGATCAGCTGGTAGGTTTGAACCACTGACCTTTTGGTTAGCAACCCAATGCTTTAACCACAGAACCACCAGAGCTCCTTTCAATGACCATCAAACTCACACAGTGTCATCAAGTCAATTCTGACTCATAGGGATTCCCGTTGGGTTTCCAAGGTTGCAAATCTTTATTGAAGCAGACTGCCTCATCTTTATTCTTCAGAAAAGTTAGTGGGTTCCACCCATCTATCTTTTAGTTAGCAGTCAAGTACCTGAAGCACTATACCAGCAGAGCACTAACATACTCAGAAGAAATGTATCTTTTGCTGGTACTGAAGGCTACCAAAGGAGCCCTGGTAGTGCAATGGTTAAGCACTCGACTGCTAACTAAAAAGTTAGTTCAACCCACCCAGCAGCTCAGTAGGAGAAAAGACCTGCTACTATCTGTTTCCATAAAGATTGCTGCCATCAAGTCAGTTCTGAGTCAGAATGACCCTATAGGACAAAGTAGAATGCTCCATTGAGTTTCCAAGGTAGTAATCATTATGAAATCAGACTATTACATCTTCCTCCCATGGTCTAGCTGGTGCATTCAAACATCTAACTTCAGTTAGTATCAAGCACTTAATTATTTACAAAGAGATTTATTTTAAGAGGTTGGCTTATGTGATTGCCAGGAGCTGCTAACTCTAGAACCTATACATTTCGTGACACAGTGTATGTCCCTGCAGGCTTCTTTCCTAAGATCCATAGGTCAGGCAATGTGTTGAGTGAAAAAAAGAGAGTTTTGTCAAAATGTTGTCTATAGTCTAGATGATGTAAATATTTACATGCCATACTACAGCCAAAACACTGGTAGTTTGAACTCACCCAGAGGCACCTTGGAAGTCAGGTCTGGCAATATGTTTCAGAAAGGTTATGCCTTGAAAGTCCTATGGAGCACCTCTAATTTTCATACATGGGGTTGCCATGAGGTAGAATCTACTCCATGGCAAATAAAAACAATGATAGGTAGATGATAGCTAGCTAGCGCTAGATAGATAATCACATATGTAAGATAATATATCACTTATAATTCTAAATAATAAAACATACTGATAAATAATA
>NW_006921810.1:4930134-4931944 GCF_000298275.1 Orycteropus afer afer | reverse complement strand
TGAAGACTAAGGTGTGCCTAATCCCAGCCATGGTATTTTGAACTGCCATATATGCATGTGAAAACTGGGCAATGAATAAGGAAGACCAAAGAAGAGTTTATGCCTTTGAATTATTTTGTTGGCAAAGAATACTGAAAATGCCATGGACTACCAGAAGAATGAACAAATATCTCTTGGTAGAAGTGTAGCCAGAATGCTCCTTGGAATCAAGAAAGAACAGACTTAGACTCACCTCCTTCAGTTGTGTTGTCATAGGGGACCATTCTCTGGAGAAAGATATAATTCTTAATAAAGTGGAGTGTCAGTAAAAAAAGGAGAAGACCTTCAACAAGATGGATTAACACAGTGGCTGCAAAGAAAGTCTCAAGCAGAGCAAGGATTGTGAGTATGGCAGTTGTTTCATTCTGTTGTGCATGGGGTAGCTATGTATCAGAATCAACTTGATGGCATCTAACAACAACAACGGCATGGAATCAACTTAGGTTTAGAATGGACCCATAAATCCAATGACTTGTGTCTTTATGAGAAGAAGAGATGACACAGAGGCACAGAGGATGCCATGTGCAGATAGAGGCAGATATTGGAGTGATGCAGCCACAAGCCAAAGAATGGCAAAGATTGCTGGAAGCCATTTGAGGCTAGAAAGAAACAAGGAAGGATTTTTTGTCCTAGTGAGAGGGAGTATAGGTCAGATGATTTCTCTGGAGTTCTAGCCTCCATACCTGTGAGTGAATGAATTTCTACTATTTTAAACATGAAGTTTGTGGTAGTTTGTTATGACAACTCCAGGAAATTAATAAAGAAACATGACTTGAATGGGTGGAGCAGGGAATCCATGAAGGATTCTTCTCTCACACATTGGACTGAATGACCTAGAGTACCTGTATAGGACTTCTCCATGTGGCTAGACTTAATCCTAGCAAGCAACTCCAAAATGGCTTGACTTTTTATATCATGGCTTGGGTTTCCAAGAGGGAGTATTTCAGCAAACAGGATGGAAATTGCATACTCTCACTGACTAAGTCTGGGAGCCATACAGTGTCACTTCTGCTGCATTCAGTAGTTATAAGCCAAGCATTAAGGCCATGGAAGGAATTTGAAGAAAGAGAAAAATCTATGTCCACAACATAGAGTAACAACCTAATGAAATACCAGAGAACAATTCATGATTAAAAATAAGGAAATGGGAAAAGTGTATAAAATAGTTACAGTAGCTTCTTTATATTTCAAATAAATAAAAAATGTTTTCTAAATATGATATTTCACCTAAAAGAATGGTAATACTGGAATGTTTAAAATTGTTCAAAATAATTTATGAATATCTGGATTTTTTAAATGTATATCTATAAAGTATTTAAATATATAAACAAGTATAGATGATAGTATCATGAAGAACCATGTACAAAACACTCCACCTTTAAAATATTAATAATTTTAATATTTGTATCAGATACATGTTTTAAAGCACTAAAAACAAATAGAATTGAGGTAACCTGTTTAGCAGTCCTTAATCTCATTCTCCTTCTTCCCTAGAAGTAACAACTACAATTGATTTGGATTTTATCGTTGCATAATTTCACATTCTATAATTACATATGTTACAGTCATAAAATATATAGTACAGTTTTGCAGTTTTTTTAACTTCATGTACATAGAAACCTATTGAGCAGTTGCTCTGTGACAGACACTGTTCTAAACATGCCATATTTTCAATTTAGCCCGAAGCATAGGAATTACCATCCTCAACTCCATTTTATAAAAGGAACAATTAAATTAGGCAAGGAGATATTTACCAAGAACTTTGAAGTCT
>NW_006921810.1:4926318-4929194 GCF_000298275.1 Orycteropus afer afer | reverse complement strand
AAGAATGTTTTCCTGTCCTTAGCATATCCTTTGTTTATAGGGTTTGTTTCATGCATCTAAATTTTATTTTAAGCATATTAATAAGTTTTTCCTTTGTGATGTGTGCTTTCTCTGTCTTTTTGAAGAAACCATTTTTTAAAAAAATCTCCTGTTTCATCAATTCTATAAATCCATTGTCTTAAATGTTTAATCTAAATATTTACTATTTTGCTTAAGTCATCATCTTCAATGATCTTTGATTCAGTATAAACACTCTGCTGTTGTATACATGAAAATGCCTAATATTTACTTCAAGTTATTTTAAATTTTACAAACCATGAGTGACTACTTATCTCTATAAGCAACTGTCGGTCTTGTCTCACTAAAAGAGAAAATTAAAGAAGGAGGATAAGGATCTCTAGAGTAGCCTCCAAACCTCAGACAGAGATTCTAAACCCATTGTTTGTGTTTGTCAGCTGTTCAGGATTTACATCCCACAGTAGCAGAAAAGTGGAGAGTCAGCACTAAAGGGGAAGACCCTCAACAAGATGGGTTGACACAGTGGCTGCAGTGATGGGCTCAATTAAAGCAAGGAGTGTGAAGATGGCACATGACCTGGAAGTGTTTAGTTCTGTTGTACGCAATGTCACTGTGAGTTGGAGCTGCCTCAAGGGCACCTAACAACATCAACAATAGCAGCAGAAAGTGAGATTACACACTAAGTAAAATGACTAGAAAGTTACAAGAAAGTAAACCATTACAATGTAGAGTTTTGTGATTCTTGTTATACCTATATGGCATTCTTCTTAAACACAAATAAAGCTGGACTACTAGAAACCACATTCAAATGCCAAAATAACTTGTAAGAGTTCTAGTGAGATACAGATTATAAATATCAAATTATTTTCCATATTCAAGCTGCTTAATCTTTTCATCAAAATAAATTAACAGCAATTTTATGCCAAAATATTAAAAAATTAAGTCAAATATAGTCCTGTTTCAAATTTTTTATTAGTAGTTAGTTATTCATATACCTCCAAATCTTTGGGTGTTTTCTTTTTATCAGCTGTGGAAGGCAAGATGGCATATGCTAAGCTTTTCATTTTGATTTGTTTTCATTTGACTCTTAAATTTATCTTTCATGAATGTAAGTGCTAAAGAGGCAATGAGGCTGCATCTTCTGACCTCCTCTAACCACACAAAAGGAAGACAGAATCGCCATCAGTAGCCCAAGGCCTATTTCTATGAGGTCAGATATGCTGCCACTCTCCAGCCATTTCACCAACCCTGATACCAACCGTTCCTCCTGAAGCACTCACCACCTTTCTGCTGGGTTTGATAGTTCACTGCAGTGGCCACACAGAACTCAAAGATTATGGGGTTTATTAGGGAAGCACCAGATTACAATTCAAATTCAAGAAAAATGCTCAGTCTCTCAGCCTGCCATCTCTCAGTCAACAGTCTCTCACAGTCTCTCTCCCAGCAGTGCATGTCCCTCAGTGTCTGTCTCAGCAATGCATGTCTCTTGTGTCTCTTTCCCAGGAGTGCATGTCTCTCAAGAATGCATTTCTCTCAGAAGCATGTGTCTCTTTCAGCAGCACATCCTTCTCAGTCAGCAGTCAGAGAAAGCTCTGCCTCTAGGAGGCCTTCTTTTGAGCCTGGCAAAGTGGCCATCTAGCCAATCATAACATCAGAATTCTAAGTACCTTAGAGAGAGTGAACTTCCCAGATTGCTTTGTGCCACTCCCAACAGAAATACCCCTGGTGGATAACATTTACAATCAGGAGCTCCTCAGTTGCTCACAGCAAATTCCACCATGGAGTTTACAAAAAACTTATGGCTAGAAAAGCCATACCAGGTAATTTACTACAGTGCAGTAAGCCATTCTTTTTTTTTTTTTTCCTTATAAGCTAATCAACAACAATAAACGCCAGGGTTATACAACAGTAGATAACAACTAATCATGGATTGATTTGGCCATGCATAACATAGTTCTATGTTTGAACTATTTCTCTCACAGAACATCATGTTAACTTTAGCTTTTACTTTTCAGAAGGAAAGAAAAACAGTGACACCATATAAAAATAATGTAAAAATAGAAGCATTTTCTGCTTTTTCAAATTTAATAATAACATTAAAAATATAAAATCATGAAATTCTAAATATGTGAAAATAAGAAAAAAAAACTCAATTCATGTCTGGATTGTGGGTTTAGAGATGACTTAAATATTTGTTTTATTTTATGTTTTTCAGTGTTTTCTTAGATTATCTATAATCACTTGTATGATTTTAGTAATAGTGAAATATTAATAGGGAAATTCTATTGAAAGGCTATGCTAGCCAATTTTATTTTTTATTATTATTAAAAAATAATTTAATAAATATACTCTATTTAAAAAAAAGAAACAAACATGAGAAAGTTTTTCTAACAGCAGAAGAGGGTATTCCTGCTTGGTTTAGAATCAGGAAATGTAGGCATCATAGTTGTATCCTCTCATTATATTTATTAATATGTATGCTGAGCAAATAATCCCAGAAGCTAGACTATATGAAAAAGACATGGTATCAGGATTGGAAGAAGACTCATTAACAACCTGTGAAATAACCTTACTTCTGAAAATGAAGAAGACTTGAAGCAATTACTGAAGAAGATCAAAGCCTTCAGTGTGGATTACATCTCAACATAAAGAAAACAAAAATCCTCACAACTGGACCCGTTAGCAACATCATGATAAATGGAGAAAAGATTGAAGTTATCAAGGATTTCATTTTACATGGGTCCATAGTTATCACCCACAGAAGCAACAGTCAAGATACCAGATAATGTATTGCATTGCGTCAAATCTGCAAAAACTCAAACCCACAGCCATAGACTTGAACAGCCTCATAGGGTTTC
>NW_006921810.1:4897400-4898886 GCF_000298275.1 Orycteropus afer afer | reverse complement strand
ATTGTTCTCTCCAGGGCGTGTGTCTACTTGAGGTACCAAGGCTCTAAATCTTTACAGAAGCAGACTGCCCTATCTTTCTTCTGCAGACAGACTGGTAGGTTAAAACCACTGACCTTTTAGTTAGCAGTCAAATGCCTTAATCACTACACTACCATAGCTCCTTAAAGTAGGAATTACTCCACAGAATTTATGAGTATATCACCCAGTATTATATAAAAAATCATATTTTCTCATCACAGACTATATTTTTCTAGGATGAGATCACAACAATTTTACATTTTCTTTCAATTAGTTTCTAAATTCATTAATTAAATTTTCCAAAAATAGCTGGATACAACTTTTGTATTTTCTGCCTGTACCAGACATATTTTAGAGCCTCTGGTAGCATAGTGCCTAAGGCACTTGACCGCTAACCAGAAGGCTGGTGGTTCAAACCCATCAGCCACTCCTCGGAGGGAAGATGGGGCAATCTACTTCCGTAGTGATACTGCCTCGGAAACCCAAGGAGGGGTCACTATGAGTCGGGTCCAACTGGACGGCACATAACAACAACAACAAGTTATCTGAAAATAAACCTTCAAGTCTCATTTAATATTTCTTCATAAATTCTGTTTCAGAGTGCCTTATATAAGCTAGAATGTTAATTGTTCACTACTGGACTCGGTACACCAAACAAATATGCATTGAACTGAGCAAAAGAAGGGATGTCTCTTTCAAAATTTTCCATTTGTAGATCTCAACTCCATGCTTCAGGACATAGATGTTAGGAAAACGACATTTCAATATATGTGTGGTTATTTAATGAGTTTATTTTAGACCTTACTAATCATTATTTAAGAAATAAAACCGTTATTAATAAACTCTCTTATGTAGCTCATTTTTTCACTATTTTTTTGTAATAGTCAACCTAACATTTGGTTGCTTTTTACATCTACAATATATTATGCTATGTTTCAGATGAGTAGCTAAATCTCCACCCTAAATGAGTTTACTTTGCACTGCAATTTCAGCTTTTAAGATGGAGTATTTGTGGTTTCCCCAGGGAATGGCCAGTTATCCAGTTTGTGCTATATATATATATAGGATATGAAAAGAAGAGATATATCTATAAAAGCATACTGTTAATAACTTAGATAAAAAAGAGGTTTGCATTTGACTTAGTAAGGTATGGAAATCATCTATACATATTTGAATCAGATGGTGCTGTGATCAAAACATGCTTTGGGAAGATTAATCAGGCTTTTAGTATACAAGGTATATGTCCTCAAAATGAGGATTCCAAGCCACCTAAGTCTAAGATTATACTGAAATAGTTCAGGGCATATATAGTAGGAGAACTGATAAAGGAAATAGAAAAATGGGTCAGATGACAAAATAGTACAGAAGTTCACGGACAAAACATGGTGACACATTTGATAAGTGAATGAAGGAAATAATTAAAGCAATATTTCATGGTTATAAATATGAATGACTTAAACAATGGTGA
>NW_006921810.1:4894264-4895020 GCF_000298275.1 Orycteropus afer afer | reverse complement strand
GCTGAGTAGCTGCTTAGGGATGTAGTCTGCTTCCTGTATATAAGGAGAAGCCTTGGGGAATGGTCTCTAGTTTATGGCACATTTGAACTCTGCATGTAGCTGAGTTGTTGTTCAGCAGCCTGCCACGCTATGGCAATCTTGGTACTTTCAATGTACTTGAATCAATGGCCTGTTGTGTGGTTTGGTAATATCGGGACTGTGCCTTGTTACTTGTCAACCTTGGGCTTGTCAGCCTCAGCAGCCAGCTGCTGAGTGAAGAAAAGCCTTCAGCTTCAGTGGACCGGGAGCAGGATTCAGAGCTGAAGCCCATGGTAGAAGGGTTTTCACCTAGCCCCTAGAGCCTGGCATTTTGAACTCGGACTTAAAGCCTCCAAACTGTAAGAGAATAAACTGTTAAAGCAGTGGCATTTTCTGTTAGAGTAGCATAAAGTAACCAAAACAGTCATAGATAATGTTCAGGAGGAAATTATGACCAAAAGAGTGGAGCATAAGTGAAAGTTCTGTCAAATAACTAGACTGCACAAGTTTATGTAAGGCCTCAAATGAAAAACTAGTTATACAAGTTTTTACCATACACAATTCAGCTCCTATTTGCCCCTGCAACCTCAGCTTATTCCACTTCCCTCCTCTATTCACTTGAATCAGCTATATTTATCTTCTTTCTGCTGTCTGCCTGTTCTCTATCCTCCTTCAGTGCTTTCTGCTGATCCATTTGCCCAGAATGCTCTCCTTGATCTTGCCATAGCTGACTGCTTT
>NW_006921810.1:4891596-4893184 GCF_000298275.1 Orycteropus afer afer | reverse complement strand
ATGAGAGATATCATTGCTGATATAATATGGATCTTGGCTGAATACAAAGAATACCAGAAAGATGTTTAGGTGTGTTTTAGTAATTATGAAAATGCATTTGATTGTGTAGATAATAACAAATTATAGATAACACCAAGAAGAATGGGAATTTCAGAGCACCTAATTGTGCTTCTGAGGAACCTTTACATAGACCAAAAGATATTCTAACAGAACAAGGGGATATTGCTTGATTTAAAACTCAGGAAAGGTATGCACAAGGGTTGTACTCTTTCACCTTTCTTACTCAATTTTTATTCTGAGCAAATAATCTGAGAAGCTGGATTATATGAAAAAGGTGGAATCAGGATGAAGGAAGAATCATTAACAACCTGGGGTATGCAGATGACACAACTCCGCTTGCTAAAAATATAGAAGACTTGAAATACTTATTGATAAAAATCAAAGACTACAGTCTTCAGTATGGATTACACCACAACATAAAGAAAACAAAAATCATCACAACTGTGCCAATAAACAACATCTTGATAAATGTAGAAAAGATTGAAGTTTTCAAGGATTTCATTTTACAATCAACATCCGTGGAAGTAGCAGTCAAGAAATAGAATGACATACTGCACTGGGAAAATTTTCTTCAAAAGACTTCTTTAAAGAGTTTAAGAGCAAAAATATCACATTGAAGACTAAGGTGTGCCTGACCCAAGCCATCATATTTTCAATAACTTCATATGCATATGATAGGTGGACAGTGAAAAGGAAGGCCACAGAAGAATGTATGTTTTTGAATTGTGATGTTGGTGAAGAATAATTAAGGTACCATGGACTGCTAGAAGAATGAACAAATCTGTCTCAGAGGAAGTATAGCCAAAATGTTCTTTAGAATTGAGAATGGTCAGATTTCATCACATAGTTTGGTCATGTTATGAGAAGGAACCAGTCTCTGGAGGAAGATACCATGCATGGAATTGTAGTAGGTCAGCAAAAAAGCTGAAGACCCTCAGTGAGACTGACTGACACAGTGACTGCAACTATGGGCTCAAGCATAGCAAAGATTGTGAGGATGGCACAGGACTGGGCAGTGTTTTGTTCTGTTGTACACAGGGCCGCTATGAGTCAGAACTGGTTCAGCAACATCTAACAATACCAATCTTTAAAGAGGAAGACTGCCAAATCTTTCTCCTGCCCAGAGGCTGATGGGTAAGAAGCATCAACACCGATGTTTTGGTTCATAGGTGAGTGTTTAATGACCTCATCATCAGGGTCCCTTTAGTTCTAGAGAAGTATCCACTAAACATCTTCTGCGTAAAGGAATGAATAGGAATGACTAGAGGAAATTGATAGAAAATATAGCACTGAGAAGAACAACTCAAAGATAACAATATCTCAGTCTATCCCACGGTAATTCAATCCATATTATGCTATTTACATTAATATTCTATTTCCTGGACTTCCTTAAATAAGTTCTGTGCTTACTACTAATTTGGTGTTCATGTACTTTTTTCACCACTTAAATTGTAAGTTACTAGAAAGTATACATTTCTAACTTTGCTCTTTTTCCCACTATCTCAACACACACACACACACACACACA
>NW_006921810.1:4888354-4890321 GCF_000298275.1 Orycteropus afer afer | reverse complement strand
AATTTCTTGACTTGGCACTTGCTTTTGTTGTCCCAATACTGCTTAAAATCAGGAAACCTTATTAATTCCTTCCCTCCTGCAACTCTCAGCACAACTGACTTCTCAACTTCCTATAATGTACTATTATTTGACACTACATAAATATATGTACTCTGAATTCCTTTTGTGCCTACAAAAATCTTACATATTCTCTGAACATTGTTCTAACACCCCAAATACTATGTCCTCCTGATGTTTTCATGCAAATATACATATATATATAATATAATATATAATGTATATATGTATGTATGTATATGGGATGCCAGACATACTGCTCTATGCTAGGTTCCAGAGATTAAATGGTAATCCAAAACAGACATCAATTCCACCCTCATGTAGTTTACTGATTAGTGAAACAAATTAACTTTAATAAAATAATCAAAACCCACACAAGTGCTATTTAAATCCAAGTAATGCCATAGTGTGAGATGCTAAGTCTCAAGGCAAGGTCAATAATGAGGCAACCCTAAAATTACTTTTGTTATCAGGAAGATAGAAATTTGTGTGAACATGTTGAACTAGAGAAACCTAACAAACTCATCATCAAGATGAACAAGAGTGCAGTGACCACTCCCTCAGGAATGATCACCAATATCCCCTATGATGTAAGAATGTCATTCATGTGGAAGTCACTTCTGTACTATCACAAGGAAGGTTACCAAACAGATCTTAAAGATAGAAGACACCATGAAGAGTCACATCGACAAAGAAGACATTCAGGCAAACAACAAATAAATGAATAATTGCTCATGATCATTAGTCATTAACTAAAAAAAAAAAAAAAAACCTCACTGCCATGAAGTCAGATCCTACCCACAGAGACCCCTTTTTGGGTTTCCCAGGCCAAATCACTAAGGAAGTAGATTGCCCAATCTTCCCTCAAAGGAGTGGCTATTGGGTTTGAACCTCCAGCCTTCTGGTTAGCAGTCAAATCCCTTTGGCACTACACCACCAGAGAGATGTAAATCAAAGCAACAATGAGATATCATCTCACCTCAGCAGTAATAGATAAGTTCAATATGACAGATAACAAGTATTGGCAAAAGTGTGCAGAGATTGGAAATCCCATATGCTGGTGGGAGTGTAAAATGGTATCACTACTGAAAATTGTATAGAGATTCTTTGAATGGTGTAGTGCTTACTATTTGATCCAACAATCCCCACTATTGGGTATACAGCCTAAAGAGAGCTGAGATAAAAATCAATATATTCACATCCATGTTCATTACAACACTATTTATAACAGCAAAGAGATAAAAACCCCTAAGTGTCCATCAGTGAATGAATGGATAAACAAACTATGGTACCTAAACACAATGGAATACTATCCAATGTTAAAGAACAGTGATGAATCCCTGAGAGACCTTGTAACCTGGATGAACCTGGAGGATATTATACCAAGTGAAATAATCAATCACTAAAGGACAAATATTGTTTGAGACCACTAGTCTAAAACAGGTTTACACAGAGAAATAAATATTTGTTTAATGCTCACTAGGGGTAGCATAGTGCCTAAGGCATTTGACTGCTAGTTAGTTAGTTAGGGATGGAAGGGGAAGGATAATCACTAAATACACAATCCAAAAAAAGAAAACCAAACTCACTGCTGTTGAGGCAGATCCAACTCATAGCAACCCCTCCTTGGATTTCTAAGGCAGTATCACTACAGGATTAGATAGGCCAATTTTCCTTTACCAGCCTCCTGGTTAGCAGTCAAATGCCTTAAGCACTGTGCCACCAGAGCTCCCAAATACACAATAAACACATGTTAATTTGGGTGAGGAGAAAGACAATACACAATAAATGGGTAATCAGTACAATATCGCTAAGGTAAAGGAAAATACAGAGATGCAGAAGAATCTCAAGCAACAAAGGTAAATACTACTGCAAACACAATCTGGCATTTCAATAATAAATAATTATCT
>NW_006921810.1:4885194-4887274 GCF_000298275.1 Orycteropus afer afer | reverse complement strand
ATGTAGTTGTTGTTGTTGTTATGTGCTGTCAAGTCAGACTCACTCATTGTGACCCCTCCTTGGGTTTCCGAGGCAGTATCACTACGGAAGTAGATTGGCCCATCTTTCTTCTGAGGAGTGACTGGTGGGTTTGAACTGCCAGCCTTCTGGTTAGCAGTCAAGTGCCTTAGGCACTACGCTACCAGAGCTAAATGTAGTTATTACCCAAAAAACAAGTATCTATGCATTTGTGTTCCCAAAAATTAGAAAGCACTTGTACTGTGAGTTTTTCTTTTTCTTTTTGATAACATAAATCTGTCACACTGTGCATCATTGTTTGTACATATTACTATATGATTCAAAGAAATGTTGGGGAATAGAATCTATTTTTTTTCATAAGAATGACATTTGACAAAAAAAAACTTGAGAAACCTCATAACAGACAGAAATCTAAACAAATTATTCAAGTCTATTGCAAAATATTTGGTTCTTTAATAAACCTTGATAATAATTAATATTATTTCAATTCTTAGAAGAATGAAGAAAAAAATCCAAAGATTCCACTCACAAGTGAAAAAAAAAAGTCCACAATGAGAACCTTCCAATACAATCTAAATGTCTGTAAAGCAAAAGAGAAAATTAACTTTACCTGAGCTTTTTAAACTTCTGAAAATTTTGTAAACTCTTTTGGTTTCTATAGCTGTTACTTCTATCAGTTTACCTGAAAAGCTTTATTGTAAATTCTAAAACAAAAGAAAAGGCATATGTAAATGGGCTTTGGGATGAGAGTCAGTCTGCACACTACTCTCTCCTTCATTCTCTCCACTATACAGCCAGGTCCTGAACCAAAAACAAACCAAACTCACTGCTGTGGAGTCAGTTCCGACTCATGGTGACCCATCGTTGGATTTCTGAGTCGGTATCCTCTACAGAACTGGATTCCCCAAAACTTCCTTCCAAGGAGTGTCTGGTTGGTTTTAACCACCAGCCTTCTGGTTAGCAGTCAAATGGCATAGATGCTATGCCACAAGAGATTCCAGCCAGGTCCTGGAAGCCTTCAAATGGAACTTGTCATATGCCCTTGCCTCCAAAGTTTCAGTGGGATTTACCTGGTAAGAAGCACTAAGTGAAGAACTAAGCATGAAAGTAAGAGAGAGAAGGCTTTTTGTTTTGTTTTGTTTTTTGTTTTTTCTCCTGCTCCTGATTTTGTGGTGACAGCAGGAAACAACTGTGGTCTTTTGAAGATGACTGCAGATCTCTAAAATGGTGATGTTCAAGGCAATGACAACAGCACATGACTGAGGTGGCCACTGGGGACTAAAAGCCACCGCAGCAAATCCAGCACTGTCAGCAGGATTGTGGTTTCCTGACTTCCTGTGTTGTCAGAGACAGTAGTTCCAACAGGAGAAGTGGCAGTAGCATAGCTCCAGGAGCCTCAGTGGCAAGAATGCTATGAGCTGTGGTTAATGTCACCTCTCTGTCCTGCTCTCTACTTTAGTAACCTCCCAAACTTCCTGGATTCAATGTTTGCTTCTCCTGCTAGGAGTGACTTTAACAATTATAGATTGATTGGCTGGAATCAGGACTCAACAATCGCTTATGTCCAATGAGTTTGAGAAACCAGAACTACCTGATTATAATATATTGTTGTTGTTAGCAGTTGGCCCCTCCCTACTCATAGTGACTTTATGCATACAGTACTGCACCATTGGGACTCACATAATTTTAATTGGCTGATTTTTTGAAGTAGATCACCAGCCATTTCTTCCTCATCCACCTAAGTCTGGATGCTCTGTTGAAACTAACTCAGCATCACAGCAAAACACAGCCTCTACTGACATATGAGTGGTGTCTGTGCTTGAGATTCATTGAACAAAAATCTAATCCTGGTCCACCACAGAAAACAAAATACCAAACTCACTGCCATGGAGTTGATTCTGACTTATAGCTACCCCATTGGGTTTCTGAAGCAGTAAATCTTTATGGAAGTAGATTGCTCCATCTTCCTTCCATGGAGTTGCTGATGGGCTTGAACTAGCAACCTTCTCTTAAGCAGTCAAAATGCCTTAGGCACTGCACTTCCAGAGCTGCTTGCTCTGCA
>NW_006921810.1:4883631-4884814 GCF_000298275.1 Orycteropus afer afer | reverse complement strand
TGAAAAACTCCATATTCTTCTCTGCAGGTTAGTTATAAAGATGAGTAAATGCTAGCATGAAAATGTAAGATTCGGGGTTGATAGAGGCCATGCTGCATGCACCTCACCACCTGAGGTAGCCTGGATACAGTTACAATATGTGGCAGCAAATCTCAAGTAGCAGACACAGATGTGTTTGGTGTGAACTGATCACAATGCCTACAAATAAAGTACATGGTCAGCCTTCTAAATAATTTGCAATAAGCTGTTGTTGTTAGGTGTCATCAAGTGTGCTACAACTCATAATGTTGCCCAGTTCTGTGCCAACTACAGGATCCTTGGAATGTTTGACTACATTATTGTGACAATTGTTTCAGTCCACCTCAGGGGAGTTTTTCCTTTTTCTTGCTGACCTTCTACTTTGTCAACCATGATGTCGTTTTCTAGTGATAGGTCTTTCTTGATTTATGTCCAAAGTAAGCAAGCTAAAGTTTTACTATCCATGCTTCCAAGGCACATTCTCATTGTATGTCTTGTGAGATTGATTTGGTTGTCCTTCTGGCAGCCCCAATGTATTTAATAGTACTCATCAACACAACATTTTGACTACAATTATCAATTTATAATCACAAAAGTTCTAGGGCTGGCTAGCAGAGGACTGATCTTTCAATGCAATGGAGAATGGCCTTCTCTAACCAAGATGTTATTTTAGAGCTAGTCGCAGACCAAAAGAAAGTCCAGGTCTATTTCAAGAAGGGTCCTAAAACATGTTGTTAAAATCTTCTTAAAGTTTTTCCTAAAGGGACCTCTTTGAATACTTGTCAGGATACCTACATACACATTGGGAAAAAGAAAAGTAATATACCATTCAGGGACTGATACACAGTGACTCTGAGTTGTTTTATTCTCTGGGGATACAAAACATTACTAGTATCAACTGGTCAAAGATGAGACTTATGGAAATCACATGATAAAGGGAATTATGACCTGAATCTCTCTCTCAGTCTGGCTGGTGGTTTTATCAATCCACTCTAGGATTATTTTCCATTATCTTAAAAACAGTTTGAATACATAGTGGAGCCCTTAAAACTTCTCCTGACTACCAAACGGTAAACCAAGAGTCCAATAGCAGTGTAAGTGGTCTAATTGGTTGGTACAGGAAAATTTGTTTAGGAAAAACAAGCTAGAGATATCTACTCATAAT
>NW_006921810.1:4880308-4881966 GCF_000298275.1 Orycteropus afer afer | reverse complement strand
CATTTTATATATTTATATGTACATTTTTAAATCTCCTTGAAATGCATGTCATAGAACAAATAACATCATTAACTGTTCAGACACCAAGGATGTTTTCCACAAGCATATATGTTTGCCCGGACACTTCCTAGTATAGTAATCTAAAATATGACATGAACATACTTAACCAACCCACACAATGTTGGCATGTTAATAATTACTCCTTTGTTGTCTGAAGCTATAAGTATTCAGTGAAAGATACCGTATTCCCAATGTTTCTTTTTAATCTTTTAAAACAAATTATTATATTCTAGAATTTATTAAATGACAGCAGTTTGTCCTGTGACATTTTGTACATTGTACTTCATTTCTTAAATAAAGATGTAATTTTGAAAAGAATTATAACTTAAACATATTAATGGCCATTTGTGATATATAATAAGTTAGTTCCAGTGGTACAAATCAAGTCAATTTTCAATAGTTTGTTACACCATCAAAAACTAAAAGAAATATTTTATTCTATATGTAATTAACATTGAGAGGAATCCAGAAATACTCTCTTCACAATCTTATACCTTTTGATACTATTAAACTTTATACACTAGACAAATATCATGGATTCATTGATAGATAGATAGATAGATAGATAGATAGATAGATAGATAGATACAGATAGATAGATTGATTGATTGATAGATATCCTTCTTCTATTCTTTGGAATTTGGTTTTCTTCCCTGACACAGTATAAGTCTCTCTGGCTTGTTTTTCCTAAACACACTTTCCTGCATCAACCAATCAGACCACTTACCCTGTTATTGTACTGTTGGTTTACCATTTTGGTAGGGAGAAGTTTTAAGGGCTCCACTTGCTTATTCCAACTCTGTTTTTAGGATGCATGTTGTTGCTGTCATTATATTCCATTGAGTCTATTCTAATTCATACCAAGCCCATGTACAACAGAATGCATCACTGTACAGTTTGGTGCCACCTTCACAATCATTGCTGATTGAGCTCATTATTGCAACCACTGTGTCTATCCATTTCATTGAGGGTCTTCCTCTTTTTCAGTGACTCTCCATTTTACAAAGCCTGATATCCTATTCCAGGCACTGTTTGCTCCTGAAAACATGTCCAAAGTCTTGCTATCCTTGCTTCTAGGGAGGATTCTGGCTGCACTTCCAAGATAGAATTGTTCTTTCTCCTGGCAATCCATACTGTATTAAATATTCTTTGCCAATATCACAATTCAAATATATCAATTATTCTTTGGTTTTCCTTATTCATTGTCCACATTTCACATGCATGTAAGGCTATAGAAAATACCATGGCTTGAGTCAGATGCACCTTAGTTCTCAAAGTGACATCTTTGCCTTTAAACATTTAAAGAGGTCTTTTGCAGCACATTTGTCTAAAGCAAAATGGCATTTGATTTCTTGACTGCTTCCATGGGGGTTGATTGTAGATCCAAGTAAAATGAAATCCCTGAAATTTCAATCTTTTCTCCCTTTATTATGCTGTTGTTTATTGGTCCAGTTATAAGAATTTTTTTCTTTAGGTTGAGGCATAATCTATACCGAAGGTTGTAGTCTTTAATCTTAATTGGTAAGTGCTTCAAGTCCTCTTTGTTTTGAGCAAGTAAGATTGTGTCATCTGAATATTGCAGGTCATTAACGAATCAT
>NW_006921810.1:4874615-4878378 GCF_000298275.1 Orycteropus afer afer | reverse complement strand
CTGACAATCTGTGCGGTCTTCAGTCATTAACAATCAATGCATTAAATTTATTCTTCAGATGATTTCTTAATTCAGGTAAGATGTACTCATGTTTGTACTTTGACTCTTGTGGACTTGTTTTCATTTTCTTCAGCTTCAAGTTGAACTTTCATGGGAATAATTAATGTCCTCTTCTCCTGTCAGCCCCTGGTCTTGTTCTGACTGATGATAGTGAGCTTCTCCACTGTCTCTTCAATGGATTAGTTGATTTGATTGTTGTGTATTCCATCTGGTGAGGTCCACATGTATAGTCACCATTTACGTTGTTGAAAAAAAGATGATTAAAATGAATTAGTCATTACTCTTGGAAAATCCTAACATGCTATCTCCAGTGTCATTTCTATAAGTAATGCCATATTTTAGAAACACTGATCCTTCTTTTTTTTTTCCAGCTTTCACATTCCAATCACCATTAATTATCAATGCATCTTGATTGCATGTTTGATCAATTTCAGATTGTAGATGTTGGTTAAAATTTTCAGTTTCTCCATCTTTTGCATTAGTGGTTAGTTTTTACATTTGGATAATAGTCATATTAACTAATCTTTTTGTAGATTTATGCATTTTATCCTCTCACTGACAGTAATGTACTTCATGAGAGGTCTTGAACTATTCTTTTTTGACAATGATTATGATGCCATTCCTCTTTAATTTGTTGTTCCTACCATAGTATATCATGTGATTACTTGATTTGAAATGGCCAATATCAGTCCATCAGTCCATTTCAGCTCACTATTGCCTAGGATATTGATCTTTATGCATTCCATTTCATTTTTACAACTTCCAATTTCCCTTGACTCATCCTTCATACATTCCTTGTTCTGAGTATGAAACTTGCAGATTTCTTCTCATTTTGAGTCATGTAACATCAGCAAATGAAGGATTTGAAAGTTCTACTTCATCCACATCATTAAGTCAACTTTACTCATAGAAGGCAGCTCTTTCCCTGGTCAAATAGTGAGTGCTTCCAACATGAGAGGCTCATATTCCGGCACCATATTCAACAGTCTTCCACTGATATTCATAAGTGTTTAACTGGCTTTTTTTTTTTTTTTCATAAGTAGATCATTAGGTCCTCCTTCACAGTCTGTCTTAATCTGAAAGCCCTGCTGATAACTGTCCACCATGAGTGACCCTGCTGATATTTGAAATCTCAGTGGCATAGCTTCCACCATCAGAGCAACTTGCAAGCCACAGTTCAACAAACTGACAGATGAGTAGTGAATCTCATACATATATGTGCCATATATATGCACACACACACACACAGTGGCTGCAATAATTTGTATTAATAATTGTGAGGATGGCAGTGGCTCAGGCAGTGTTTTGTTCTGTTGCACATAATGTCACTATGAGTTAGAACTGACTTAATGGCACTTAACAACATCAACAACTATATATACACATACACTTGGCCTATTAGATATGTTTTTTACTTTTGAGTAAAATAATACTCATAAATGAAACAAAAACTTTTAATATGTCTTTAAAATAAGGTATCCCTTCATTGATCTTCACCATCTACCATCTATTACTTGTTTTCTCCATGTAACTGTTTCTGAAAAAGCATCAGAAATGAAAACAAAAACTTCTGGTCAATGACTTTTAAATCAAATTTGAAACACTTTCTTAACCTAAACAAATATTTTTAAAAAATGCCAACGGGACAGGGACAGTCACAAAAAGATATTATTCTCTGGAGAAATAGGCATGAAATGTTCTTGAATATCCAGGACCTGCCAACTTCATGTCATCCATGGCCCTAATAGACTGATAGGTTTCTCTTTCATGCCCCTGGTTCTTTCCTAATGGTTGAGTTATTTTTTTAAAAAAATCTCTATTTGTTCCTCTTTCCATTGTTTGCATATTTTAGGATATAGAAATAAATAGAGTTGACTATCATAGGTAACTTAGCTGCTTTGCAAGTGGAAAATTTTAATTTTTCATAAGATCAAATGTCTTGATGAGGAAATGGATCAACTAGCAACTTTTCCTTCAAGCACTGGCACGATGAAAAGAAGCTGTCCTGCTCTGTTCCTTCTAGGCACATTTGTGTTTATCTATAGGACTAGGTATAACATCTCTTGAAAAGATGATCTTATAAGAAATGATTTGCAGTTTCAAATGTATTTAAAATTATAGAGGCCTGGAATTCTCCATATGTTACAAAGCAATATGACTTCACTGGAATAGCATATAAGAAGTGTATTTTTGTTATACTGCATAAATATTAAATTACTATCTTAATAATAGGGTTATCAAATCTGTATTTGCTGCTTTGTTACACATAAGTTGCTATTTTATTGCTTTGATTGCTTTTCCATAGATGATCTTCACATAAGTGAAAATAACAAGTGCCTTTAGTTACAAGCAGAACATAATAAATACTCATTATACAGCATGAATACCTGCCATTACCCTCTGTTAAGCTATTATTAGTAAGTAGTCCTTACTCACCAGAGTACATTTCTGCTGTTCACCACAGTGGCAGCTTCAAACTGTGCATTCTCAGTAGGTATCATGATACAAGAAGTTTCTCAACTTTGTGGCACAATAATGTTTATTGAATCATGGCAGGGAATGAAAGAAGATTGGTTGGTCAAGACCTGCCCTTGCAGCTTGTCAAGTGTTATATTTTAATATAAGGTGCGTGGATCAGGCACTGTGTGTCACACTATTATGAGGGATATAACTAATGAAAAAAATCAATGGCCAGTTGTTTTCAAATGTCAGGGAAAGCTAAAGAAATATCTGAAATGTCAAAATGCACTTGAAATAGGGTATAGTGATCTAAAGGAGCTGAAGTAATTTAGGGTTTAATATACAAAGGCACTGGGCCAGAGAGGTGAAAGCCCTTTAGCAATCTGTGGGCCTGTAGTCTACAAACTACTGCATTTGGTTTGATTCCAGAAAGTTCCCAAAAAATGAATAAACTCTAGGAAGGAGAAGTAGTGATACTTATGGTAGAATGGCCAGAAGTCTAGCACAAGATAATGAAGAAAATAATTACAAAGGCTTCAAGTGTTCTGGCCAAGGATCTTTTCAATGTAAGAAATAAAAGCCTTTTCAAATGAGCTTAACTGAAAAGAAGGTTTTAGGGTATGGCTAGAGATACCATAGAGTCCAATAGAAGCAGGCCTCCTGGGATCTGGAAAAGGGACACTGCCATACCCCAAATATTCTTGGCGCTATCCTTCCTCTTGGGGGTCACAATGATTCTCTTGTTCTGATTTTCTTAGCAAATCTGCTCCATTCTCCACTGTCTCTTTCAGAGCTTGGCCATTTTATTACCTAGCTCCCATATTTTTCATCATTTCCATTCCAATCTCAATCAAGACCTTATAAAAGAATAATAAAAAAAAGCAGTTGTCACAGAGTTGATTGTGACTATTTATATCAAATTAAATCTGCTCCATAGCATTTTCAATCGCTATGATGTCTTGGAAGAGATAATCAGGCCTCTCTTCTGAGGTGCCACTGGGTGAATTCAAGCCACCAACATTTCAGTTAATATCTGAGGGCTTAAATATTTGCACTACAGGGATTTATTTTGGGAGAATACTGTCGACCAGTTAACTGGCCACAGTATTGTAGTGTAGCTATTTCAGTGACGGTCTTAGGCTAGATACTGGATTAATCTTTCCTCTATCACCTGAGGCAGGAGAGTGAACTCCTTCAAATATACCTGAGGATCTGTCTCCAGAAGAGTATGGAGAGTAGTCAC
>NW_006921810.1:4868371-4873436 GCF_000298275.1 Orycteropus afer afer | reverse complement strand
CCAAGCTATGACACGTTAACTAGTCTCTCAATTTTCTAGATCTAGTTACTTGCAACCACTCCTGGATCAAATGTCTGCTCCAGTGTAGAATATCTTTTGATGTCAAGAAACAAAACTACAAAAAATTTAGTTGAATTCAAACATTAGTTATTTATACCACTGCAGGGACTTGTATTCTAAAGTAAGAAAATACCTGACCTGCTAAGTTGGATTCAAAAATAAGAACTTCCCCAGGAACTGAGGTCAATTCATCCTCCATCAGAGAAGTATCACATGATCTCTATCACCTCTATCTTTGTATGTATGTGTTTTCTCTGTTCTCCCTTTCCTTTTAACTAGAAAGGCTTTGCTTTTTTTTTTTCCACATGTCCAAAATTACTGCCCCATCAGGCCCATCTGGTGTGGTCTTTCAGATCAAATTCTTGCTACTATCTCATCTCTAGTCTCTGTGTCTTTTAGTTCACATTTCTGAGGCTATGGTGTGATTGTGACATGGAATTACTTAGGTAAAAACAGATTTGCTCATAACAGGTGAATGAATGGGTCCCTCAGAGGCCAGCCCTGTAATTTCATTCAATCTGCTATGCCAAATCTTTAATTTTTTTTTTTTGTTTGTTTGTTTTAAAAGGGCTTAGGAATAAGCAGCAGTGATTAAAAATATTTCTTCTTAGAGTATCCCTTAAGATCATGGAAAAGCAGATGAGTAGGACCAAATTCCAACACAATGCTACTTTTTCCACTTTGTTTGTCTATTTGTAAAATATTTCATTTGAACAAAGAACTCTGTTGTTAAAAATATGAAAAATTCAATACATTTTCACTGTATTCCACTCAAAAGTGTCCTCACTTTAAATAACTGTCATGAAGGATACTTTGTAGAAGGACATGGTTATCTTTATTTCCTCTTACAAACTGTTACTGGCCTTCATCCACTAATGTGATTTCTTCTTGAATCTATTTTACATGAAACAAATTCCATAAAATTTTTCTGCTATATAAAATCTTTCCATTTAATTATTCATCTTAAAGATCCCCACCCCCCCACCCCCCGCCCAGCATGTATAGAAAGCCTCCAAATTAGAGAGTTGTAAATTTTGGCAAATTATGCCACATCTACTAAGAGCTAATAATACATAATAATATTCCTTCTTACTTTACTCTTTTTCCTCCAGTATAATCCAAGCATAGATAACTTACCGAACTAAACCTACTGCCATCGAGTCAGTTCCAACTCATAGTGACCCCCATTATGTTTCCAAGGCTGTAAATTTTTACAGAAGTAGATTGTCTCATCTTCCTCCCTCAGAGCAGCTGGTGGTTTTGAACCAATGACCTTCAGGTTTGAAGCCAAATGTCTTACCTATTACACTACCAGAGGTCCTTATAATACCTTGCTGTTTGTGTTGTTGTTGTTAGGTGCTGTCTAGTTGTGTCCAACTCATAGCAACCCTATGCACAGCAGAACTAAACACCGACCAATCCCGCACCAGCACCATGATCCCTGAGCCCATTGTCGTAGCCACTGTGTCAATCCATCTCATTGAGGACCTTCCTCTCTTTCGTTGACCCACCACCTTACTAATAGTTCTGGTTACCTCATGCCATTCTGACAAAAAATATACCACAAATGGGATGACCTTAACAAACAGGCATTTATTCTTGCAATTTGGAGGCTTTAAGTCCAAGTTCAAAGTGCCAGGCTTTAGAGGCTGGGTGAAATCCCCTCAACCTTGGGGTCCAGCTCTGCCTCCTGCTCCTGGCCCACTGGAGCTAGAGGCTTTTCTTCACTGCTGGCTGCTGAGGCTGAGAAGCCCCAATGTTGACAAGTAAAAATGCACAGTCCTGATGTTACCAAACCACATGGCAGGCCATTAATTAAGTCTACTGTAAGTCCCAAGGTTGGTAGAGCATAGCAGACTGCTAAGCAATGACACTGCTATATTCAGGGTCCAAGCGTGCTATAGGCTAGAGACCATTCTCAAGGCTTTTCCTTATATACAGGAAGCAGACCACATCCCAAAGGCAGCTACTCAGCTGCTTGTGGTGGATCCCACCATGGAGCTGATTGCCAGTCTTATCATAGAGAATAACTACCACCAGCTGCCCAGCCACTTAACCAGGCCTAGACAAGTTGACACACAAACATAACCACCACACCAAGTATGACATCCTTCTCCAGGGAATGGTACCTTCTGACAACATGACCAAAGTAGGTGAGATGAAGTCTGGCCATTCTTGCTTCCAAGGAGCATTTCAGCTGCACTTCCTCCAGGACAGATTTGTTAGTTCTTTTAGCAGTCCAAGGTACTTTCAGCATTTGTTGCCAGCACCACAACTCAAAAGCATTAATTCTTCTTAGGTCTTCCTGATTCATTGTCCAGCTCCCACATGCATATGAGGTGAATGAAAATACCATAGCTTGTGTTAGGGGCACCTTAGTCCTTAAGGAAACATCCTTGCTCCTCAGCACTTGAAAGAGGTCCCTTGAAGCCAACTTGCCCAGTGCTATATGTCATCTAATGTGTTGACTGCTGCTTCCATTGGCATCGACTGTAGAAACAAGCAATGTGAAGTCTTTGACAACATCAATATTTTCTCCATTTATCATGATACTGTTTATAGGTCCAGTTGTAAGGATTGTTGCTTTCTTTATACTGAGATTTAGTCCATGATGCAGACTGTATTCTCCAATCTTCATCAGTAAGTACTTCAAGTCATCCTCACTTTCAGCAAGCAAAGTTGTGTCATCAATATATCACACATTGTTAATGATTCTTCTTCCAATCTTGATGCCATGTTCTCCTTCATATAGTCCAGCTTCTTGGATTATTTCCTCAGCGTGCAGATTGAATAAGTATGGGAAAAGGATACAACCCTGACACACTCCCTTCTTGATTTTAAACCATATAGTTCTCCGTTGTTCTGTTCAAACAACAGCCTCCTGGGCAATGTACAGGTTCCTCATGAGCACAATCAAGTGTTCTGGAATTCCCATTCTTCTCGAAGTCATCTATAGTTTATAATGATCCACACAATCAAATGCCTTTGTATAGTCAATAAAACACAAGTAAGCATCTTTCTGGTATTCTTTGCCTTGAACCAAGATCCATCTGACAGCAGCTATAATATCCATTATTCCATGTCCTCTTCTGAATCCAGCGTGCACCTCTGAAATTCTCTGTCAATATACTGCTGCAACTGTTTTTTAATTATCTTCAGTAAGATCTTACTTGTCTGTGATAATAATGATATTGTTCGATAATTTCCACATTCTGTGGATTCACCTTTCTTTGGAGTAGGTACAAATATGGCTCTCTTTCGGTCAGTTGGCCAGGTAGCTGTCTTCCAAATCTCTTGGCATACCCAAGTGAAAGTCTCCAGTGGGGCATCTGTTTGTTGAAACATCTCAATGGTTATTCTGTTAATTCCTGGAACTATGTTCTTTGCCAATTTCTTCAGTGCTGCTTTGACTTCCTCCTTTAGCATCATTGGTTCTTTATCATATGCCACCCACTGAAATGGAAAAAGATTGACCAGTTTTTTTGGTACAGTCACTCTGTGTATTCCTTCCATCTTCATTTCATTTTTCCTGCATAATTCAATATTTTGCCCACAGAATCTTTCAATATTTCAACTTGAGGCTTAATTTTTTCCTCCCTTCATTCAGCTGGAGAAATGCCATGTGTGTTCTTCCTTTTTGGTTTTCTAAGTCCAAGGCTTTGCACATTTCATTATAGTAATTGGCTTTGTCTGCTCAAGATGCTCTTTGAAATCTTCTGTTTAGCTCTTTTATCTCACCATTTCTTCCACTTGCTTTAGCTACTCTCCACTCAAGGGCAAGTTTCAGAATCTCTTCTGTCATCCATTTTGGTCTTTTCTTCTTTTCTTGTCTTTTTAGTGACCTCTTGCTTTCTTCATGGATGATGTTCTCTATGTCATCACACAATTCTGGTTTTCAGTCATCAGTGTTCAAAGCATCAAATCTATTTAGATGGTCTCTAAATCCAGGAGGGATATATCCAAGATCGTATTTTGGCTCTTGTGGACTTGTTTTAATTGTCTTCAACTTCAAGTTGAACTTGCATGAGCAGTTGATGGTCTGTTCCACAATCAGCCCCTGGTCTGGTTTTGGCTGAAGATATTGAGTATTTCCATCACTTCTTGCCACAGATGAAGTCAATTTGATTCATGTGTACTCCATCTGGCAAAATCCACATGTATAGCCTCCATTTGTGTTGTTGAAAAAATGGTATTTGCAATGAGTAAATTGTTGGTCTTGCAAAATTCTACCAAAATTCTACCATGCTATTTTCAGCATCATTTCTGTCACCACAGCCAAATTTTCCAGCTACCAGTGAATCTTCTTTGTTTCCAACTCTTCTGTTCCAGTCACCAGTGATAATTAACACATCCTGATTGCATGTTCGGTCAATTTCAGACTGCAGAAGCTGATAAAAATCCTCAATTTCCTCATCTTTGGCTTTGGTGGTTTGTGCTTAAATTTGAATAATAGTCATATTAACTGCTCTTCCTTGTAGGCATATGGATATTATCCTATCATTGACAACATTGTTCATCAGGATAGAGCTACAAACATCCTTTGTGATGATGAATGCCACACCGTTCCTCTTCAAATTGTCATTCCAGGCATAGTTGTCTAATACAAAATGCCCAAAATTCATCCATTTCAGCTCACTAATGCCTAAGATATCAATCTTTATGTGTTCTATTTCATCTTTGACAACTTCCAATTTTCCTAGAGTCATACTTTGTATACTCCATGTTCCAATTATTAATGGATGTTTGCAGCTGTCTCTCTTCAATTTAATGTCTTGTCAACAAATGGAGGTTTCCAAAGGTTTACCTTATCCATATCAGTAAGGCTGGTTCTATTCTGATGATGCAGTTCTTTCCAAGTCCTATTTTGAGAGTTTTCTGACCTAAGTAGCTTATTCTCCTGCAGTGTATCAGAAATGTTTCTAGGCTATTCATAAAGTTGTGCATCAGACAGTGTTTTTCTGCTATTCATAAGGTTTTCCCTGGCCAATTCTTTGAGAAGTGGATG
>NW_006921810.1:4863717-4865261 GCF_000298275.1 Orycteropus afer afer | reverse complement strand
TTATCAGATATCTTGTTGGTGTATGTCCTCTTCTAAGATTTTCTCAGAACAAAAAGAAAAGATTATGAGATTTGTGACTATGGAGAGGGAAGAATATCACTGAGACAGAATAGTTTCTTATGAGGGTAAAATTTTCTATTTGTAAAATATTACAATCTTAATAATCAGTGTATAAACATACTAGCTTCGCTTGATTATCTATTGCTCTAATCTGAGGACCATACCAACAGTCATGTTTTGGCTAATAGCATTCAACATTTAGCCTACATAATATGTGACAAAAGTAAGTATGATTGTCACATGGAACACTGTGCATATGTATGTGAGTGTGTGTGCGTGTGCATGCATGTGTGTGTGCATGTGTGTGTGCTTTTGCTCCAGTTTCCATTGAATTGATTTCCAACTTATGGTAATCTATAGGTGTCAGAGTAGAATTGTACTCTTTACAGGTTTTTTTTTTCTAATATTTCTGAAGTAGAGTGCCAGGTCTTTTTATCAAGGTGAATCTAAGTACACTTGAATTTCTAAACTTTTAGTTAGCAGCTGAATGTGTTAATCATTTGTACCACCAGGAACACAAACACATATATACACATTATTGTACTCAGTGTAAATATATAATCACATATATTTGTGCAATTTTCCTGGAAATACTGTTCTTTTGTTATAGTGGACATCTGTTGTTATTTTGTTTTGTTTTTTCCTGCCCATCATCCCTCTTCCTTTGGGAAACTTTTACATCTTATTTATTTATTTCAAGTCTCAGTAGTGACCCTTCCCCAAATCCCAAGTATAAAATGGTAACTTAATTAACAGAGCTTTGTGTTGCCATAGTAACAGGGTTTTTTGGTCTGCATGAAGAATCAGCATAGCATTTGGTTAAGATCACAGGCTCTGGGTTTAGAATGCAGTTTCAATCCTGGCTCTGGCACTTGTCAGACCTGTAGCTGTAATCTCTCTGGGTCTCAGTACTCTCATTGGTTTAAAAAAAAAAAATTCCCACTGCCACTGAGTCAACAGATAGAATTGTCCCATAAGGTTTCCAAGTTTGCAAATTTTATGGAAGCAGACTGCCTCATCTTTCTTCTGCAGAGTGGCTTTTGAGCTCAAACTACCAACTTTTTGGCAAGCAGCCAAATGCTTTCACCACTGCATCACCAGAGCTCCCTCATTGATAAAAGGGATACAGTAACAGTACATCCATCTCAGAGTTGTTTGAGGATTAATAAATTAATATTTGTAACATATAAACGAGTGCCTAGAATATAGCTTGGGATCTATAAACATTTGTTAAAAAAATGTATTTGTTTAAAATCATATGCAAGAATTCAGTATCCTTCTTAGGGCTAATATGTGGACATGTAGAAAAACAAGTGACCTTTGACACGGCCATTGCTAGGAGATGGAAGTGAATGGAAATAAGAAGTAATTCTAAGGAGTCAGCAAACCCCTTTGCTATCACACAGAGAAACTGTTTGTGCAATGAACACAGTCAGAAGTAAACACAATCAGAAGTAAAATCTAACAATGAAGAAAGACAAAGT
>NW_006921810.1:4859289-4862892 GCF_000298275.1 Orycteropus afer afer | reverse complement strand
AAAATAGTGACTGTGATGATCATGACTCAGATTTGTAATGGAGATTGTATAATATAAAATCATGTAACATCAGGCTAGGCACAAAATGAGGGGAAAAATAGTAACAATGATGATAAAAACAATAGCATCAATTGTAACTAAATAAAGTATATACAAGACTTTCAACAATTATTTATCAGTTATCAGTCAGACAGCAAAATATTACAGATATTTTAAGCTGGAAAGTATTTAGCTCAAGGAATTGGTTACTTCCAAAACTAAAGAAAGGACTAGAGGATTAAGAATTGGAGAAAGTTTACAGGTGAGAAGAAAGTTTCAAGAATTTTAAAAAACCACCACTAATTATTTCAATTTCCTGCAGAACCAAAGTAGGAATGTCACTACTAGACAATGGGCCACTTGCTGTGAGTAGAGAAAGGATTCCAGTTTCTCAAGACATCATGACTCCTTTAATTGGAAAATTACCATAGTAAAATTATTCTGTGGCACTTGTTTATGTATGTGTACCTGCAAACACACATGGGAAAGAAAGAGGGAGAAAAGAGACAGAGACACAGAGAGATAATCCAATAATCCACTCTTTTTTCCAATTCAGATTGAACTGAGAAGTTTGATTCAAAATCTTTGATTTGTGTGGTCTCTATTTCATGTGCCATAGCATTCAGGATTCTGCCCCTCAACCACAGACTTGCTTTTGTTTAAATATTTCCCTGTGCATTAGATAGTTTGTTCTTTTTCTTTCTAGTTTACTAACATTATCCTTTTAAATAGAAAAGGAGGTGGCTTTTCAGACACTATATTTAAAAAAAAAAAGTACTTCCAAATTGTACTGTTTCATATTTTTCCTGTCATTTTATAGAATGAGTTAACAACTTGGCTTTTACCCCATACTATTCTCTTTCTTAACTTCTTCTTAAATTAATCTGATTTATAGACACATCTAATACTTTTGTAAACAAAAGGGTGTTTTAAACAGAAAAAACAATTATAAAGAAAACAATTTCTAATTATATGCTCTAGAATCTCTTTAGCTATCATATGATCACTTGCTCTGAACCTATCTACTGTCAAAAAGAAGGAAAAAAAACTCATGACATCATTAATTACTTTAAAGTTGAGCAGCAAGTCGTTTACTCAGCAAATGACTGCTCCCACAAGACAATCACAAGATCAGTAAGACTTGGTTAAAGACTTTTACATTAAAGTTTTGAAAGCATGATAGCAAAAAAAAAGAAAAAAGAAAAGAAAACTCACTGCCATGGAGTCGGTTCTGACTCATAGCGACCCATCCTTCAGTTTTCGAGGCAGTATCTCTATGGAAGTAGATTGCTCAGTCTGCCTTCCAAGGAGTGGCTGGTGGGTTTGACCCTCCAGCCTTCTGGTTAGTAGTCAAATACCTTAGGCACTACACCACCAAAGCTCCTGTGAAAGCATGATATGTTCACCAGTTTTGACATAGGATATGGTCATTCATCTTGAAATCAGAATATTCATTATTTTCCATTATTTTCTAAGTTTAAGTGAAAACTAATGAAATCAGCCTTTCTAGTTTAGTGGACCTGGTCATCGAGCTACTTTTGATGGTCAGCTCATAGCAAAGCTAAAAGATTCTTTTTTCTTTACACTGTGTAGATTTTTAACATTTAACAAAATGACCTTTAGTGTTGTGGGTAAGAGAATTCTTCATGTTTTCATAATGCAAAATGTATAGGGTTTTTTTTTGACATTTCCTCACAGTATCTTATTTACACATGAAATTGATTGGTTTCTATTTTCATTTTTTGTTTTGTATTTACCCTAAATTTGGAACAATTGCTTCCTATCATTGCTTGTAAGTGTGAATGACTTTTACATTAGTGAAAATCAAACTTCTGTTAATGATCACTAATGCTTTCTCAAAATTATAAGCAACCAACAAGACTTTCAAAGATTCATACTTTGGGGAAGAACGATTTGAAAATTATTTATTTTTTTCTTTTCCTAAATCAGAAATTCTAAATAAAGGATGTTGTTGATGTTGTTGTTTGCCGTCGAGTCTGACCTGACTCATAGCGACCCCTCCTTGGGTTTCCGAGGCAGTATCACTACGGAAGTAGATTGCCCCATCTTCCTTCCGAGGAGTGGCTGGTGGGTTTGAACCGCCAGCCTTCTGGTTAGCAGTCAAGTGCCATAGCCACTATGCTACCAGAGCTCCTAAATAAAGAATACCTAAGGTAATTTATTCTTGTGTGATTATTTCCATATCACAGTTTCACTTTAATTATAGCATTTTAATTGAGGTCCTTATGATGGGGGGGGCAACTCATTGCCACTGAGTCAATGCCAACTCATAGTAACCCCCCTTGGGTTTATGGGGTAGTAAATCTTTACAGAAGTAGATTGACCAATCTTCCTTCTGTAGAGTAGCTGGTGGGTTTGAATCACCAACCTTCTGGTTAGCAGGCAAATGCCTTAAGCACTATGCCACCAGAGCTCCTTTATGATGAAAAGGCTTGGGAAATGATTGGCAAGTGATGCTTATAAGTTTTCAAATATTAATTCAACTATTTATCCACAACCTGGTCCCATCCATTGAAATGAAAATAAAATGCCTCACACACTGTGAAACATCTCTGAAACTTCTATTAGTAAAATATTATAGACTTATGTAAATACTATGTACCACTACTGCCCAGAAACTATGATTATTAAAATATTACCATAGAAAAGACAATGTTATATTAATCACAGAGTGGATACAGATGTCAAATGTAAGGGTGTTGGGTCTAAGATTTTTAAAATTCTGTTTTTCATTTCTCTATTATCATCATAAATGCTGTAGAGGAAAAAAAAAAGAATCTGACAGCTACATTATGGCTTTATGCAAATTACTTACCACAAACTAAGCAAAATATCAGACACTTTTATGCAAGGGAAAAATGTTCCTAAGCAGGTGCACTGGAATTCTTTCATGACTGTCAAAAAACTATATCCTGTGAACTTCTTCTTGAATTAATTTAGAATTATTCTCTCCAAATATAGAAGTCTGCATTTAGACTATCATCTTACCATGGCCTTCTAAATGCCAAGCAAATATTCTTTATTTTATTTCCCATCTGATTATATGCAAACAGCTAAGTGAAAAGAAATTGCTTTCATAGCGTTTCAAGGATTCTTAGTTTTAAATATTTAACAATGCTTCCATTTTAATTGTTTTTCCCCTTCAATCATTATCTGGCTATCTCACACTTTGTGTAATAAAAAACATGTTAATATCTACTTCTAATTTATTGCTTTTCACGTCAAAATGCTCCTTGTACTCATAATAAAATATAGAATAAATTAGAACTCATTGATTTCCATTATAATTATAGCTATTATGTAACTTTCATCATTATGTCTGTCATTTGCTTTGTTTTCTCTCCTGGATAAATAATGGCAATATTTCCAAATGTCTTTTTAATAAGCTCTGAATATCTACTATCTTTGTGTGTTTTTTCACCTCATACTATTTATTCTCTTTCTTAACTTCTTTGTCCTACCCTTTAAAAGTTAAGGTAAATTGTTGCATTTAAGATAAAAACCTACTTTGACAAAGAATTTTGATAGGTTTTTTTTTTTTTT
>NW_006921810.1:4856177-4857046 GCF_000298275.1 Orycteropus afer afer | reverse complement strand
GTAGTGATAATGCCTCAGAAACCCAAGGAGAGGTTGCTATGAGTCAGATCCAACTTGATGGCAGTGAGTTTGTTTATTTATTTATTTATTTTTGATACCTGTGGGGAAACTCCCTTTCAACTGATGGGTCGTTCATAGCATATTTCATCATGGAATGACTACAAAACAAGTGTTATAACCACTTAGAATCAGTCTCTAGTCAAGTGGTCACACAACTTTAACTATTACAGTCCACCCCTTGTCAACTTGGCATTTGTACACATCTCCTTAAACCACATATATTCTTGAAATAACAACAATTATAAAGTCATACTTGCCCCTAACATGTACAACTAACATGTATATAATCAAAACTACATTAGCCGTGTTTACATATTATATTGTATAACTGAAAAAAACAAAGATATCTGATACACACATACAACAAAGAAATATAACAATTATAGTCTTCATTTCTTCAACTAGTCACATGTTCGTAGCTGGTATTTAGGACAACCTTCTTCCAACATCTATTCTGTATTTCCCTTGCCCTCAGCAAGCATCTCAGCTGATTGAGGTTCTTTGCCTGGTGGGGTGATAGAAACCCTCATTTCTGAAGGGTCTCACCATTAGTAGTCATATCAGAATTGAGTTGCCATAGTTTTCCACTGACTTTAATCACAGGACATGGTAATACTAAGAGACACCCTAAAAAATCTCCTGTATTCCAGACATATTCTTCTTTACCTCCATTATGTAATGTCAATCCAATTTTCCCTTGGCAATCAGGATCAATCACACCAGACAATACAGTACCTCCCTTCTTTGGTTGAGTGGCATTCGTGACTTCTTGTTCAATGTAATCAGCATGGTGTCTCCAGGTGGGAGTA
>NW_006921810.1:4853764-4854902 GCF_000298275.1 Orycteropus afer afer | reverse complement strand
GGTTACAGTCAAATGCCTCAGGCACTAGGCCATCAGAACTCCTTGCATATCACACAGAAACATCTGTAAACCAGGCATGAGTTTTCTCTTCCTCAGTCAAATGATCATAAGGAACTCCCGATGAGATCATAGGTACAGACTGACAGAGGGAAGGTAATATGACTGGAGCAGAGAACATAGGCATGCAATTTATTTGTGCTTCAGATCCTACTCGAGCCCAATCTCTTATATACAACTTCCATTTAATGATGGAGTGCTGCTGTGCACATCCGACACTTAGTTCATGATGGGCATATCAGGCCACATGGTGATTTGGTGGCCCATTATTAGGCATTCAATCTCTACTAAGGCCTAGTAACAAGCCAAAAGATGTTTCTCAAATGGAGAGTAGGTATCTGCAGAGAATGAAAGAGCTTTGCTCCAAAATCATAAGGATCTACACTGAAATTCACCAATAGAATACTTTCAATGATTCTACTCACCATGTCTATCTGCTCCTGACACTTCAAATACCACTGGATCATCTGGAAGATATGTCCAAATGGCAGAATGGTTTGCATGACAGCTTGAACTTGTTACAGAGCCTTCTGTTTTTCTTAGCCCCACACAAAACTAGCAATTTTTTGATTTACTTGATAATTAGGGTGGAACAACACACCGAAATGAGAGATAAGTTGCCTCCAAATGTCAAAGAGACATACCAGATGTTGCACCTCCTGTTGAGTTGTAAGATGGGCCAGTTGCAATAACTTATCCTTCACTTTAGTAGGAAAATCTTGACATACTCCACACAGCTGTAGCCTTGAAAATTTCACTGATGTGGAAAGACATCTGAAATTTTGTTGGGTTAATTTTCCACTTGCTAGCATGCAGATGTTTCACCAATGAGCCTAGAGTCATTGATACATCTTCCTTACTTGATCCAATCAGTATAATGTCATCCATGTAATGGAACAGTGTGATGGCTTGTGGAAGGGAAAGATGATCAAGGACCCTGAAAACTATATTATGACATACTCTTAGAGAGTTGATATACCCCTGAAGGAACACTGAAAAAGTGTATTGTTGTCCTTGCCAGCTAAAGGCTCATGTTTCTAATGATCTTCAAAATTAATATTGAGAAAAAAGGCATTGACCA
>NW_006921810.1:4849239-4853144 GCF_000298275.1 Orycteropus afer afer | reverse complement strand
TCTTGTAAAAGGTCTCAGATCCCTTTGGAGAAAGATGGGAAAAGATAATATAGTGGAGTCCTTCCTCAAGGAGAGCTGGCCTTCCCTACATTCAAGGAACTATGGTTCTGTAAACTAGCTCAAGTCTGGAAATTGATTGAGAAGCTGTGACTCTGTATTCTGGCTGGCAACATGGCAAGCCACAGGTTCAAGTCCGAAAATTAGAGATCATGACAGGTCAAATGCAGGATTCCAAAATGAACAAAAAGCTAGAGACATTCCCTAAGCTTTTCCAAACATAGTGGAAGCAGGTCACACTCTGAAGGCAACTCCTGCTCAACTAATAAGCTGCTCACAGTAGGTTCCACTATGGAGATGATTATACCATATCCAGTCTTATTTTGAGGAGTAACTAAATACAGTTTTCAGGCCACTCAAACCTACAGCTAAGTCAATTGACACATGATTTAACTATCACAGGTTTCAACACATATTTGCAAGGGGGAAAATTCAATCCATAACATTGTGAATATGACTATAGGCTGTGTTCTGAGAATTTTTTGAGCAAATTATGAAACTTGTGGGTAGTTTTGAGGCACCTCTGACAGAATTCTTTCATCTATATTTATAAATTAATTACAGAAAACAAAACAACATATTAAGGGTAGGAGTAGTGAATCATAAGTAATGTCTTTTTATTCTTACTTGTCTGAACTGGTTTTGCTTTGCCAATTTAAATGAAAAAATACATGCACACATATACACATATGGAAAATATGGTTTTGGTGAGAGGAAAAATGCCAGAGATCCCATTGTAGAATTTTTAAAGACCGAAGACTTATTCATTGCAAATACCATTTTCAAAAATCTAAATAATGACTATATATGTGGACTTCAATGGATAGAATACACAGGAATCAAATCAACTACACCTGTGAAAAGAGAGGCTAGAGAAGTTTAGTCAGAAAAAAGCCAGGGCCAACTGCATTACAGATAATGAATTGTTCACATGTAAGTTCAAGTTGAACAGGCAGAAAATTAAAACAAGTCCACAAGAGCCAAAGTATGGCCTTGAGTATATCCCATGGGAATTTAGAGACTATCTCAAGAATAGATTTGATGGATTGAACACTAATGACAGAAGGCCAGATGAGTTGCAAGATGACATCAAGCACATGACATATGAAAAAAGCAAAAAAATAATTAAAAAGACAAGAAAGAAGAAAAGACCAAAATGAACATCAAAAGAGACTCTGAAACTTGCTCTTGAATGTAGAGTAGTTGAGGAGAATGGAAGAAAGAATGAAGTGAAAGACCAGAATGGAAGATTTGAAAGGGCAGCTTGAGAAGAAAAAGTAAAGTATTTTAATACTTTTAATGAAATATTCAATGATCTCATCTTAGAATATCAAAAGGAAAGCAAACACTCAGCATTTCTCAACCTGAAGAACTGGAGAAAAAAAAAATCATGACTTGAGTTGCAATATTGAAGGATTCTATTGGCAAAATTTGAAACAACACAGGAAGTGTCAAACAAGATGGAAGGACTACAAACATTCACTGTATCAAAAAGAATTGATCAATGTTCAGTCATTTCACAAGGTAGCATAGGATACTTGAATAAATAAGTCCAAGCTGCACTGAAAGCATTAGTGTAAAGCAATGCTCCAGAAATTGTCTGGATACCGATAGATCTCAACAAAAGGATACACTCCTCTGCATCAAGAAATGTGGAAGACAGCTACTTGGGCAAATAACTGGAAGAGATCCATATCTGTGCACATTGCAAAGAAAGATGATCCAAAATAATGTGGGAATTATCAAAAAATATCATTAATATCACACAAAAGTAAAATTTTACTGAAGATCATTAAAAAATGTTAGCAGTATTATGTAGACAGCAAACTGACAAAAATTCGAGCTGGATTGAATAGAGGATAAGGGACAAGGGATAGCATTGCTGATAACAGATGGATCTTGGCTGAAGGAGAATATCAGAAAGATATTTACTATATTTTATTGACTATGCAAAAGCATTCAACTGTGTGGATCATAACAAATTATGGATCACGTTGAAAAGAATGGGAATTCCAGAACATTTAATTGTGCTCATGAAGAACCTGTACACAGACCAAAAGATAGTCATTCAAACAGAACAGGGGGATGCTGCATGGTTAAAATCACTAAAGATGCACATCATGGGTGTATCCTTTCACTATTCTTTTGCAATTGCATAGTGCCTAAGGTGTTTGACTGCTAACCAGAAGGCTGGCAGTTCAAACCCAACAGCCATCCTTAGAAGGAAGACTGGGCAATCTACTTCAGTAGATACTGCCTCACAAACCCAAGGAGGGGTCTCTATGAGTTGGAAACCACTTGAGGGCAGTGAGTTATTGAGTTATTATTCAATCTACATGCTAAGCAAATAATCTGAGAATCTGGACATATGAAGAACGAGACAGAATTAGAATTATAGTAAGATTCATAAACCACATAAGATAAGCAGATGAGAAAAACGTGCTTTTTGTAAGCTAAGAAGTCTTGAAGCACTTACTTAAAAAAGATTAGTACAGATTATGCCTCAATGATTAAAGAAAGTAAAAATCCTCACAACTGGACCAATACAAACATCATATTAAGTGGAGAAAAGATTAAGTTTGTCAAAAACTTCATTTTGCTTGGATCCATAATCAACTCTCACAGAAGCGGAAGTTAAGAAACCAAACAATGTATTGCATGGGGCAAACCTGCTGCAAAAAGATCTCTTTAAAGTGTTGAAACACAAATATGGAATTTTAAGGACTAAGGTAAGCCTAACTCAAGTATTTTCAATTATCTCCTATGAATGTTTAAACTAGATAATGAATAAAGAAGACTGAAGGAAGGCTGATACCTTTTAATTATAGTCTTGGTGAAGAATATTGAATATACCATGGACTGCCAGAAAAAGGAAGAAATCTGCCTTGGACAACTGTAGTCAGAATCTTCCTTAGAAGCGAGTGTTTCATCTCATGTATTTTGGTCATTTTATCAGGAGTGGACAGTCCTTGGAGAACATCAAACTTGGTAAAGTAGAGCGTTAGAGAAAAAGAAGAAGACTCTTAACATGATGGATTTGTTCAGCAGATGCATCAAGGGGCTCAAACATGACAGTGATTGTGAAGATGGTACAGGACCTGGCAGTGTTTCATTCTGTGTTTCATGCTGTGTAAGATTGGTATGAGTCATAAACAACTTGACAGCACCTAACAAAAGCAAATGAACACATATATTTATATATATGCCATCATCCCTCAGTATGTATATATGTTCAAGTCCCATTTATAAAATGGCAGAGTATTTGTATATACCTTACACACATCCTTCCATATACTTTAAATCATCCCTGTTGTCAGGTGTCATGAAGTAGGATCTGACTTATAGTGACCGTATGTATAACAGAACGAAACACTGCTCACTCCTCATAGTCACTGCTATTCAGGAGCCAATTGTTTCAGGCACTTTGTCAACCCATTTTATTAAGGGTCTTCCTCTTTTTTGTTGACCTTCAACTTTACCAAACATGGTATCATTTTCCAGAGGCTGGTTCCTACTAATAACATGACCAATGTATGAAAGAGAAAGTCTGGTCATTATTTCCTCAAAGGGACATTCCAGCTGTATTTCATCCAAGACAGACTTGTTCATTCTTCCAGCATTCCATGGTATAATATTCTTTGCCAACACCATAATTCAAATTAATCAATTCTTTTGTGGTCCCCCTTATTCTTGTCCATCTTTCACATGAATATGAGGCAATTTAAAACACCACTGCTTGTTTCAGGTGCACCTTAGTATTCAAAGTGACATCTTTTCGCATTAACACTTTAAAGATGTCTTTTGCAGTAGATCGACCAAAAAATAAAGGTTGTTCTTGACTGCTGTTT
>NW_006921810.1:4847080-4848174 GCF_000298275.1 Orycteropus afer afer | reverse complement strand
TAAAAATTGCCCAAAATATTATTAATTTTTACACTGCTTTCAAATTATTTCATTAATGGAAAGGATATATAAAATTATCCTACTGTTGTTGTGCTTCTTGACACCTTCACAAACTAATCAATTCAGAGAAAAAGCAAATCTGTTTTTGTTAATGAGGTTTTACAAATTTTGATACATTGCTCACATGTTAACATTTTTTAAATTGTATGTTCCTCATAGTACTAATATTTTTCATTAGGAGTAATTTATGTTAAGACTTAAAACTTTTGTTTTTCTACTTGTCACTTATTCATTTTCTTGTGCTTATAGGAGATAAGTTGGGAAAAACTTTACAGAAAAACAATAAATTATATACAACTCAAATTTTTAGATATTGGTTAATTTATTTCAATAAAATAAAACTGCAAAGGAAATTATTTGGATAAAATATATGAATAAAAATTTAAAACAATATGCTAAATCTATATACAACAAGCTTTAATGTCCATGTCTGTTTGTAAATTAAAATAAGAGCTCTGGTAGCGTAGCGCTTAAGGCATTCGACTTCTGACCAGACAGCTGGCAGCTCAAACCCACTGGCCACTCCTTGGAAGAAAGATTGGGCAATTTACTTCCCTAGTGATACAGCCTCAGAAACCCGTGGAGGGGTCGCTATGAGTTGGATCCAACTTGACCGCAATAAGTTTGGTTTTTTGGGTATCATTAAAATGGTAGATGTTCTTCACTTCAAGTGAATAGATTGCAGTAGTAGTATCTTAATTTTTAATCTGTGAGCAAGAATTTTAAAAAATTCTAAGTCACACAGTATTATGATAAATACAGAACTTCAAGAAAATTATGTTTGAATTTAAATTAACTTCACTCTTGTTGCAAGTATCAAGAGATGCCAAGGTATATGTTCAGAGAGGTAGAAAGAAAGACTTAACCCTGAAACCTAGTGCTGTCGAGTCTGCTCCAACTCAAAGAGATCCTATATGACAGAGTAGAGCTGTTCCACAAGGTTTCCCAGTCTGTAATCTTTATAGAAGCAGACTGCCTCATCTTCCTCCTGCAGAACATGGAAAGGCTGGTGGTTTTCAACTGCTGACATTTTG
>NW_006921810.1:4822881-4846655 GCF_000298275.1 Orycteropus afer afer | reverse complement strand
AACTAAATAAATTTGACTATATTCTTTCTATCTAGAAGACAGAATTTGCTTTCCAATTTATGTGTATGTTGTACATGTGTCTATGTCTGAATATGCATATACATACATACAACTTTCTGCCTGTTAAATTTTGCAATTCTTATCTGGCACATGAAAGAAATGTTTTATGTTTATGATTGATGTTTTTTAACTGGAGATATTAGCATTTTTCTGGTTTTGGTGGGGGCACACTGAAAGGAAGCTACAAAGAATGTTTCTTTGTTTAAAGCTGCCACTGAGTTTTCCCACGTTTTTACACCCTAAGGAAAGTTTTCTGGGACACTCTGTTGTTTAAGGTCTCTGGTGAAATCACAGAGTCTTCAGTGTTTGACTATATATTTAGTTTGTCTGCCACTGTGGGAACAATTTAGATTGCTTGAAGAATGTGCCCAAAATAATGACAGTGATTGACAGCTGAGTGAGATTAAAAATCCCATAAAAGTAAACTAAAGGTGAGATGCATTTTTTTATGCTGTTAGGCTTAATTTTCTAGTTCTTTCTTTTAACATTTTGAATTTTACACACTCAATTTTCATGTAACCTTTAATTAATTGGATTCTTATTTTACATGAGTAAACCACAAAATACAGAGAGAACAAAAGGCAAATATTTTAGGAAATATTTATGCTTCTTTATCTTTTCTTTAATAGTAAACTACTGATGAGTTTTATTTTAAATACAAGCTTATCAGATAGTTCTTTATTGCTTAAATAATTCTCATTCAAAGGTAAACAGCAAAATAACAAACTTTATGATTTTCAAAGTTTTTTTTTTTTTTTTTTTTCCCCAGCAGCTCTTATTTTTTTCTTTTGGTAACTAAGAACTTCACAACCATTGCAATTGGAATTGCTATCTTATGAATCATGCTGATAGAAAGAATTTAGAAGATTTCTCTCACTTTCTTAGAGGTTCTGTTACCTGAAATATTGACAGGATTTGTTTCTGGATTGGCACAGCCAATAGTCCAATAGAGTACAAGGAGAAGAAGAGAGTTTAATTAGGAGATACAACAGAGAGAGACTGACAGGGTATCAGCGACTCCAAAAAGCTCTGCTCAGAGCTTATAATCAGGGCATCTTATACTAAAGAGAAAAAGAGGCACAGCCAAGTATGCAGGATTAGTTAACAGTTTTCCCAGTTAGATAGGACAATGTGTAATTAGAAAGGAATGTTTCCTCTGAGTTCCTGGCAGCTAGATAATCAATCTTTAAGAAGCTGCATCAGTGTTTGTCACTCTGGGTAGCTGGTCCCAAAGTCTGGCCCAGGAGCATTTATTGACACAGATGGCCCTGTCTTAGAACACAGGATGCAGCAGAAACTGACAACTTTATATTACAGAAAGAACAAGTTAATTATAATGCATAGTTGAAGCTAGGTGTAAAGAAAGGCTATCTTAACAAAAAGTATAGAGTTTTATTCTGACACTAGGAAATCAGGTCTCACAAAGCAAAACTCTTTATTCTCCAGTTTCATCGTCTCAAAAAAAGCCAAGCATGAATCAGAGTGAAACATGGCAAAAAGAAATTTTCTAGACTTTTATCAAAGCTTGAGGCCATGGAAGAGGCAGGTATGGCACCACTTGGCTGGGGATGCCAATGAGCAGTTTCCATTAGCCATCGCAGGTTCCAAAACCAGTTGTGGGAGATGATTCAGCAGTTTAAGACTAACTGCTATAGAATCTATTTTCCATACATATGCCTCTGGTTCCTAGGTGGTACAAACGTTTTGTTCTACTACTAACCAAAATGTTGATGGTTGAAATTCACTAAGAAATACCTTTGGGGACATATTTGTCAATCTGCTTCTGAAAGGTCAAAATCTTGAAAACCCTAAGGGGCAGTTCTACTCTGCATCCATGGGGTTGCTATAAATCAGAATTGACTCCATAGCAACTCATTTGTTTTTCTTTTATTAAATGTAGTACTCCATGTGTTCTGAAAGAATGGAAGTATGTATAACTGGACCAAAGTTCCAGATAAACTAATATCCCTGGTCTTGTCTCCTGAGAACACACATCCTTTGAAAACCACATAGAAATGATGAGCAGCTACTCAAGAATATTTTTGTACATAATTTTGTGGATCAATTTAATTAGTCAGTCTCTTATTTTTTCCTTTCAATGTTCCTTACTTCCCCATAGTGATGACTTCTCAGTAGGCAGGCAACATGGTTTAAGGTTTCTGCTCAAGACTACACAACTAGGAACAGCACCATCTTCTTGCCCTGCCAAGATAGCCAAAATTTTTATGCTACCTTTTGTGAATATGGTCTACCAAAGTGAATATGGTCATGTCAAAAAATTCCAAAAGTCAATTTTTTTTTTAATTTTGAGAGACAAAGTAGTTGATTCTTCCAAGCTCATAAATTTTCAGAACTATTCAAATTGATTTAAAGGGAAAGTAATGCTACACCTGATTATTAACACATGCTGCTTTTGAATCAAGTAAATTAATTTTTAAAGGACAGAATAACTTTTATGCATACTTTATATGCCTTCTATATATATTAAAATTAGGTCTGCCACTCTTTCAATTAAACTTAAGTGTCCAGATGAAAATGCAGTTAGTCTGTAAAGTGAATTTTGGACTGATTAGACTTCTAAAACATATGCCAAGCTTATTTGAGTTTCTTAGCCAGAGTATAGGATCATAATTCTATGTCTTCCAGAAATGGAAAGAGGATAAGAAAAGTCCCTGAACATGATTAACCCTCTGGTCTGAACAAAAGAAGTAACTAGAAAAGTTTGACATAATAGTCATATAATCAGTAAAAAATGAAAACACAAAGTAATGCCACAATTACTTGCACTGACTACATATACATATATGTTTGGGATTGAATGACAAGTTAAGATTATTCTTTTGTCCCAATGGATATCATGCTTGGTAAAGTGGAAGGTCAGCGAAAAAGGGGAAGGCCCTCAACAAGATGGATTAACACAGTGGCTGCAACGATGGGCTCAGGTATAGCAGGGATTGTGAGGCTGGCACAGGACTGGACAATGTTTTGTTCTGTTGTACATAGGGCTGCTATGAGTTGGAGCCAACTTGACAGCATCTAACAAGGACAAATATATTAATGTTTACATAATACCAGTTGCTGTAGAAGATGAACATCAAGAAGACAAAACAAGAGGACTTCCAGTAAGATGATGGAATAGGCAGACAAGCTGAACAGACCCTTTTCAACAAAGAAAAACCAATTGACAGAGTTTCAGAAGATAATCCTGGATCTTTGAAAGGAAGAATACAGAAGAACCTGAATGAAAACAGGAGATGGATGGAAGTGCAGACTGGCAGCTACTCTGATGGCACCAACAGCCTGAATATTTCCAAATGGTGGTGAGATCTGAGAATTGACCTAAAGATCAACACTGCTCACTGTTAGGTGGGAGCATGGCAGGCCAGGTGGGTGAATGATTAAGCCAGAGGGAATTAGAAGAATTGGTCAAGCAAGGAGGCACCTGACCAGAGCCCATACCAAACCCCAGCATGTAACCCTTACTTATGAAAGCCTCCAGCACCTGACTCTTACTCACGAAAGCCCCCAACCATTTCCTGCCGATGATGTTAATGAAGTTCTTCAGCACTATTTCTTGCCCCCATGCTAATAGGGTACTTTAACCTTATTGGTTCCTGTAACACATACCCTGCTCTCAATCTGGTTCTCTAGGAACCAGGAAGAAAATCACTATAAAAAAAAAACCCTTTCTTTCACCTGGGCAGTGTGACTTCTCTGGCCCCTTTCAGGGACCCGTGAACCTCATCCAGGAGCATGGAATAAAGTTTTCCTTGCTCTACCTTCTGTGTCCCTTCTCTTCCTTATCTCGACCTTACATCTGGTGCTGAAACCCAGGAAGGGGAAGTGGAGTGCAAGTAATCTCTGCTGGAATGGATTGTTGCACCCCTCTTTTCCCTTTCCTCCTCCTTTTCACTGACCAGGAACCTCCAGCCACCATCATTCAACACCAGTGAGTTTCCCATTTTTGGCTAATTTCCCAATCCTGAGATCCTAGATCTCAAGTCCTGGTTCCGCTTTCAGAGCCTCTGACCACAAACCATGAGCTCACGTCAGAATCTCTCCCACTCCAAAGGCTGAGATACCCCGGGGACATCCTAGGTTCCCTGTCTTTCCACAGCATAGCCATTCCAGACTGAAGACTACAGCAGAGATATCCACTGTTTTCTTCCAGTCTCCATTTCCAAGATTCTGGCAAAACGACTGGAACGCAGGTCCTTTGACAGAATCTTTCCAAAGGACTTAAGGTATCATGGGTAACCAGATTCTAAACCAGACCCAACTATTCCTCTAGGCTGTCTCCTACTCAATCTCCATGCCCTGGGGCTGGCTCAGGACTTATGTTCCAAATGCATAATCTTCTATTGCACTACTGTTTGGCCTCAATATCCACTGGATAATAATTCTTGGTGGCCTGAGCAAGGAACTTTTGATTTTAATATTCTTACTGATCTTGATAATTTTTTTCATCATACAGGCAAATGGCTGGAGGTTCCCTACATCCAAGCTTTCTTTCTCCTGTGCTCCCATCCCTCTCTCTGTTCCACCTGTAATACAACCCAAGTTCTTTTAGCTCATGAGACTCCCGTTACAACCTCCTTTAAAGACTCCTCAACACCTCTTACTTCCCCTGAACCAACTTCTTCCTTTTCTGATCTACCTGAATCTCTTTCATACCCACCTCATAGACCACCTCCCTATCCAGGACAGGTACCCTCCCCATCACCCCCACCTACATCTCCATCAACATCTCTAGACACCACTTCCCCTTCATCCCCTTTACCCTCCTCAGTAAGCAGTCACACTCGTTCTCAACAACCCCTTTTTTGTCCCCTATGTGAGGTGGCTGGTTCAGAAGGCATCATCTGCGTCCATGTCCCATTCTCTTTTACTGACCTATCTCAGAGAAGTTTTAGGCTCTTTTTCAAATGACCCCAGCACATACATCAAGGAATTCCATTATCTCACACAAGCTTATGATTTAACTTGGCATGATAGCTATGTCATCCTTTCTTCCACCTTAAACCCAGATGAAAGGGAATGAGTTCTTGGAGCTGCTCAAGAAATGCCAACCAAATTCATTTAGCTGACCATACCATGACAGTAGGTCCAGAAGTCATTCCTGGGCTTGACCCCAGATGGGAATACCAACTAGAAACCCAATATGGGCGGAATGGTCACACTTGCAGAGACAAAATGCTCCAATGTCTCGTAGCAGGCCTACAGGCTGTTTCCCATAAAGCTGTTAACTTTGACAAACTACGGGAGATTACTCAACTCCCTAATGAAAACCCAGCAACTTTTCTTAATCGCCTTACTGAAGCCCTTACACAATGTACTCGCTTAGACCCAACCTCTCCAGCAGGAGCTATTGTTTTAGCTACTCACTTTATCACCCAATCTGCTCCTGATATTAGAAAAAACTAAAAAAGGCAGAGGAGGGTCCCCAGACTCCTATCCGAGACCTGGTGAATATGGCCTTTAAAGTCTTTAACACCTGGGAGGAATGGGCTGAGGCAGATAGGGAATCCCACACTCGCCAGAAGGCTAATTTACAAGCCCAAGCCTTAGTGGCAGCCCTGAAGCTGGCACCTACTTGATCAGCCAGAAGCAACCTCCCAACAGGAGCCTGATTCAAATGTGGAGAAGAAGGCCACTGGGCCAGCCATTGTCCACATCCATGACAACCTTCTAGACCTTGTCCGGCGTGTGGTAAGAAGGGACATTGGAAGAGTGACTGTCCCTCGGTGCCAAGACATGGAGGGCCAGTCCCTCTAAACCCTGACCTGACATTGACTGTCCTGGGTCTGGTAGCTGAAGAGTGAAGGAACCCTGACTTGTCGACCCCAATCACTCTTGCCGAGCCCAGGGTAACACTCAAGGTAGCGGGTAAGTTAACATCCTTCTTGGTCGATACGGGGGGTTACCTATTCTGTCTTACCTTCCTTCCTGGGACAATTATACCTTTCTCTGGTCTCAGTGATGCTAACTGACGGGTGCCCCTCCCGACCTCTGGTAACAGGCCCTGTTACATGCCTCATAGACAACAGAATTATTACACACTCATTTTTAGTGATGCCTACCTGCCCCACTCCACTTTTAGGAAGAGACCTTCTTTTTAAGTTAGGGGTCACCCTACATTGGGCACAAGACCCCTCAGCAACACTTTTACTATCATTAATCACCACACCAGCATTCATACCAAACCCTCCTTTACCTCCTGATTTAGTAAATCCCATTGTATGGGACATCTCTACTCCTAGTATTGCTACTCACCATTCACCTGTTATTATTCATTTAAAGAATCCTTCTCATTTTCCCTGAAGACCCCAGTTTTCCATTTCTCCAACACACCAACAGGGGTTGAAACATCTTTTCCAGCGTCTCTTGTCTAAAGGTCTTTTAATTCCTACACATTCACCTTATAATACTCCCATCCTACCGGTAAGGAAACATGATGGCTCATATTGCCTAGTACAAGACTTATGCCTCATTAATGAAGCTGTTATCCCTATTCACCCTGTTGTTCCCCCCAATCCTTACACATTTCTATCTCATATTCCACTGTCTGCCACTCATTTTTCCTTATTAGATCTCAAAGATGCCATTTTTACTATCCCACTTGACCCGACTTCTTATATAATTTATTCGCTTTCACTTGGGAAGACCCCAATACCCACATTGCTACCCAGCTTACTTGGACAGGCCTCCCCCAAAGGTTTCATAACAGCCCCCATATCTTAGGCCAAGCCCTAGCCAAAGATCTTCTCAAATGTAACTTGTCCCCTAGCACTCTCCTACAATATGTAGATGATGTATTATTATGCGGCCCTTCTTTACCAGACTCAATCACCCAAATGGCTTCATTACTTAACTTTCTAGCAAACAGAGGTTATAGAGTATCTCCATCTAAGGCACAGTTATCCACAACATCTGTAACATATCTGAGTCTAAAAATAACACTCACAACTTGTGAGTTAACTGTGGACAGAAAACATACCCTACAGAACTTATTACCCCCCACCTCAGCTGACCAGATTCTTTCCTTCCTTGGACTAGTAGGGTTTTTCAGACATTGGATTCCTAATTTTTCCTCAATTGCCAAACCTCTATATGAGGCAGCCAAAACCACTCCTGTGGGCCCTCTTACATCCCTGGGAGTGGTGAAGCAGGCCTTCTTTACTTTAAGAGACTATCTCCTACAGTCTCTTCCTCTACATCTTCCTAATCCCTCCAAACCTTTCCTCCTATTCACAAATGAATGACAGGGCATTGCCTTGGGAATTCTTAACCAACCCTTGGGTCCCTGACACACCCCAGTAGCTTATCTTTCTAAGTAACTAGATCCTACGGTTCGGGGATGGCAATGCTGCCTACAAGCAGCTGCTGCAGTCCTAACACAGGAAGCCCTTAAATAAGCCCTCCACCAACACCTTCGAGTCTTTTCATCTCATTGTTTACACAATCTTCTCACACCACTCACTCTCCCTTCTTTCTCCCTCTCAGATTCAAGAATTCCACCTTTTATTTTCAGAGAATCCTGATATTTATTAATCTCAATCCCAGTCCTTAAACCCAGCCAGCTTACTACTTTAACCACCTCTTCTACTCACAATACACACTAGTGCATTGATATCATTGACATTCAAACTCACCCCAAGCAGAATCTATCTGATCAACCTCTACCACAGCCTGATTTCACCTTCTTTGTTGATGGCAACTCTGTACTAGATACTCAGGGACGACGACATGCTGCATATGCAATCATTACCCGCACCGGCATAGTAGAGGCAATGCGCCTCCCAGAAGGTACCACTTCCCAAAAGGCTGAACTTATCGCCCTCACCCAAGCCTTACACTTCGCAAAAGGCAAAACTGTTGAGATTTACCCAGATTCTAAATACTCCTTCCTGATAGCCCATTTTCACGCCTCTATTTGGAAACAACGAGGGTTTTTAATAACCAAGGGAACCCCTATCATTAATGCCAAACTTATTCTCCACCTCTTAGAGGCTCTTCAACTCCCTTCCCAAGTTGCCATTATACACTGCAAAGGGCATCAAACGGACAATTCTTTCATTACTAAGTGTAAGAACAGGGCTGATAGAGTAGTGTGTAGCTTGACTCAGAAAAACCAAATTTCCCCTGCTCCTATTTTATTTCTTTTTATACCAACCTTCCAACCCCACTATTCGAAAGAGGAACAAACAACTTGGACACAGAAAGGGGGCACAATTTCCCCTGAAGGTTGGATTTTTTTACACAACAAAATAATCCTCTCACAAGCACAAACCAAAGACCTCATCATACTTATACATATTCCCTTCATATAGGTGCTAAAGCCCTAAAACACTTTCTACAACCACTTTTCATATCACCTTCACTCAACACCACTATCGAGTCTGTCTGCTCTACCTGCACTATTTGCATATCTACAAATCCCCAGGGAAGCCTTAAACCAACATTTCTCACCCACCAGATGAAAGGGTACCTACCTGGCCAGGACTGGCAAATTGATTTCACTCACATGCTATCCCATAATCATTTAAATATCTTTTTACACTACTAGACACCCTAACAGTCTTCCCCACTAAGAGTGAAACTGCAGCCACAGCAACTGATATCTTAATAACTCACATTATCCCTTGTTTCGGGCTACCATCCTCCATACGGTCAGACAATGGGCCGGCTTTTATTTCACAGATTACCCAACAGGTCTCCTCATCTCTAGGAATCCAATGGAACCTCCATATTCCTTACAGACCTCAATCATCAGGAAAAACTGAAAGAGCCAATGGCCTTATTAAAACCCACCTTACCAAACTCTCCTTGGAACTCCGTAAGCCTTGGATAGACCTTCTTCCATTTGCTTTGGCACATATAAGAACAACTCCTAAAGCACCAACTTTTCTCAGTCCTTTTGAATTTTGTACAGCCGATCCTCCCTCCTCAATCATAATTTACCCACACAACCCCCTCCCTTACCTTCCTATCTTTCTTATCTTTCTCTCCTTAGACAACTATTACGGGAACATGCAGACAGGTATCTGCCTCGACCACTGGAGACTGACTCCTCAAAAACACCGACAGAAGCTCACCTGCAACTGGGAGATGCGGTATTCCTAAAAACCTTACATCCAAAACTGCTGGAACCTCATTGGACAGGACCACATTCAGTCATCTTAATACTGCAGTAAAACTCTTGGTGATCCCTCGTGGCATCACCTCTCCTGTATTAAAAAAGCTCCTACAAATCATGACTTGTATACCTGCCATATTTTGAGTCCAACTCAGCTCCATCTTAGTCGGACCTCTCCTCTTCCTGACCCTAACCAGAGCTAGGGCTCCACCGCCATATATTTGGAGATTTAAAGTCCGTGAGACTTACTCTTCCTAATCCACCCAAGTAACTCATTTTATAGGCCAAGCAGATTGCCCATTAGAGGGAAGTCAGTCAGAAATCATAATGCCCATTACTCCCAAATCAGCATCAACTACACTTTGCCCCTTTGCCTGTTTTCTATATGATCAATCCTTTGAGAATTGCAAACAAAAACCTTCCACTTATGGTGGATGTTATTACTGGTCATGCAGAATTCATGAAGCCTATAATGGAGTCTGGGGTGGGACATTTTTCATTAAGGACAGTAACTTTTACCTCTGTATCTGTGATCTTTGGGACACCAGATGGGTATCAGGAGTTGAGGGCAAACTGTATACCTCAGGTTATAGCTCTTTACATTCAGGAACCATTTACATAATGCGGGAATATGTCAAGACCACCCGCATGCTTGTACAGGTTTCCACTAGCATTTTCCAAGCAGAACAAACCCTACAGGAACAGATTCTGGGAAAACCTTGGACAGTTCAGATATCTTTCTAGATAAAAATCATCCAACACACCCTATCTTTCCTCAACCATTCTCACACTTTACACAATGTTTCACATTGCTTCCTTTGTGCTTCACTTCAATGACCCTTGCTTGCAGCTGTACCTTTTAATTTTACTCAACTATCACCTGCACACACTCCTAATCCTTCTTGCACCACTCCTCCACTACAAATACCTCTTTGGGAACTTGAAACCCTTAACCAGACACATCCTTCTCGGATTCGATTTTTCTCCAACAACACCTTATCTACCTCCCTGGGACACAGTTTTGCTCACTGAATATTTCTAGTGTGTCCTACACCTCTGAAATCCCTGGCACTTCATTTTGGTGTAATGGAACTTTAACTAAATGTTTAAATTCCACCACTCCAGGCCCCTGCTTTCCAATAACAATAGTACCCCAATTTGCTCTATATGGGGAATCCGATTTCCCTGGCTATTACAGAGAACCAGAACCAAAAGAGCTGCTTTTCTATGTATCATTGTGGGCCTCAGTTTAACCTCTGCTTTTGCAGCAGCAGGAATAGCAGGTGGAGCCTTGGGTCATAGTATAATACCAGCCTAAGATTTTCAAACCCATCTGGAGGTAGCACTTGAAACCACTGCAGATTCCCTGGCCTCCCTCCAGCACCAACATTTTTAGCCCAAGTTACTTTACAGAATTAAAGAGCCTTAGACCTACTGACAGTGGAAAAAGGTGGAACTTGCCTCTTTCTTGAAGAAGAATGCTGCTATTATATCAACGAATCAAGTCTGGTGGAACAAAACATCAATACATTGACTCGACTTAGTGAGGAACTATGTAATAGACATCGAACTGGAACCTCACCATTTGAATGGCTGTAATCACCACTAACAGCCTGGTTATTACCCCTTATAGGACCTCTTGTACCAATAAGTCTCTTTTTTCTTTTTGCCCCTTGCCTCCTTAGATTCCTCCAAAACCGGCTCAAAGAAATACCCAGAGTTACCATCAACCAACTACTTCTACACCCATATGCTCACCTACCAACCAACCCAATTCCCACTAACACCAGCCTTTAACCTCCACTTTTATCCAGTTCAGCAGGAAGCAGCCAGAACGATAACTTCACCCTTTTTTTTTCATCAAAAAAAGGCTGGAATGTTAGGTGGGAGCATGGCAGGCCAGGCCGGTGAATGATTAAGCCAGAAGGAATTATAAGAACTGGTCAAGCAAGGAAGCACCTGACCAGAGCCCATACCAAACCCCAGCATGTAACCCTTACTTGTGAAAGACCCCAGCACCTGACTCTTACTCATGAAAGCCCCCAACCATTTCCTGCCCACTATGTTAATGAAGTGCTTCAGCTCTACTTCTTGCCCCCATGCTAATAGGGTACTTTAACCTTATTGGTTCCTGTAACACATACTCTGCTCTCAATCTGGTCCTCTAGGAACCAGGAAGAAAATCACTATTTAAAAAAACCCTTTCTTTCACCTGGGCAGTGTGACTTCTCTGGCCCCTTTCAGGGACCCGTGAACCTCATCCGGGAGCGTGGAATAAAGTTTCCCTTGCTCTACCTTCTGTGCCCGTTCTCTTCCTTATCTCAACCTTACAGTAACCAAAGGCTGTAGGGTCAACTGCACTGGTGGCTGATGACGAGGAAGGAGAACAGCAAAGAGGGAGAAAACTGAATTGTGGATTTTTGGCTGTCCAGAGGGCAAAACCATTTTGAATTTTACAAGTGGTGACCATTTTTTATATTTAAAGTGACAGTATTATCATTTTGGTTCCAAGGACCTAAGAATAGGCTTTGCTTGCCAAGGATAGCAGGGACACACAGGAGGCTGACATCAGGAAGGGAGACAGGTGGTGAGTGCATAAGTGATGCAACTAGCAAATAGAGGAGCACAGTACCCTATTTACTTAGATAACATCCAAACAAGACAAAGAAAATGAAAATTCTGGGCAAATCACTCCAACATACAATCACCAATTATATATAAACACAAAAACATCAAAATGCCTTGGAGATAACAGAGAATCACAGTCTGCACAAAGAAGCAAAGTGAAGCAGGAGAAACAAGGCAGCAGGATACAGACCCAGAACACATCTTTGAGAAAGAAGCAGCATTGGAACTCCCTGATAAGGAATTCAAGAGAATTATATTTAGGGACCTTCAAAGGATTGACAGATCAAGGAAAACACTGACATAATTGAGGAAAATACAGAGAAAACCTTAGAACGTTTTCAAAAAACAATACAAGAATAAAATGACAAAATAAATGAAAAATAGAAGTGATATAAAATCTACAGACAGAAATCTAGAAAAATAATAGTAAATTTTCAGAAATAGAGAATACATTCAATGGGGAAAGGAGTAGAATGGAATCTATGGAAGACAGAATTAGTGAGATTGAAGACAAATACCTCAAAACTTCTTTGGAAAAGGATTAAACAGAAAAAAATAAAGATCAAAACACAATGAAGAAACCCTAAGGGTCATGTGGGATATCATCAAAAGGAACAAACTACGTGTAATCAGAATTACAGAACAAGAAGAGAAAAACAAAACCCCTGATAAAATTGTCAGTGACTTGTTGGTAGAGAATTTCTCTGATATGATGAAAGATGAGATAGACCTCAAAAGAAAATCACCAAGATATATCATGACCAAATCACCAAAACCAAAGACAAAGAAAGAAACAGCACAATAAAAAATGAAAAATTACCTACAAGGGGCCACAGATAAGACTAAGGTTGGCTTTCTCAGCAGAACCCATTCCGGAGAGAAGACAATGGAATGGTATATATAAAATCTTGAAAGAGAAAATTTTCCAACCAAGAATTATATACCCAGCAAAATTTTCCTTGAAATATGGCGGTGAAATTAGATTTCCAGATAAGCAGAAATTAAGGGAATTTTTAAAACCAGACCAACCTTACAAGAGATGTTAAAGGAAGTCTTTTGGACAGAGAACCAACAACAGTAGACAACAACTGGCCATTAACACATATGCTGACATCATCCAGAAATCAACCCAGTTATAGAAGTAGCCAAAGTAAATAATTTGACAAGATTGGAAACAGCAAACCAGAGACATCAATTAACAAATGAGGACAACTACAAACCAAAAAGAGTGAAAAAATAGTGTAGTTACAGAACTTCTAAATGGTGGGGAAGTCAAGACAACTGCAAGACAGAATGGACTGTTCTAAACTTGGGAAGAAAATTATAAACCACAGGGTAACTGCAAAGAAAAATGATAAACCTTCACATCACACTTAAAAATCACAAATATTTAACAAATACTAAATCCTACTTCCGTAGTGATACTGCCTTGGAAACCCAAGGAGGGGTCACTATGAGTCGGGGCCGACTCAACGGCAAACAACAACAACAACAACAAAACAATAGCAATGAAGGAAGTGATAACACGATTCACAAATAAAATGAGTTTGGCACAGAAAATTATATGGAACAAATACTTCAGCAACACCACAAAAAAAGCACATACCAAAATGATAGCAACAAAGGCATATTTGTCAATAATTACACTGAATGTCAATGGGTTAAATCCACCACTCAAGAGATAAAATTGCAGAATCAATTAGCAAAGATAACCCATCAATATGCTGTCTATAAGAGACACATCTTAGAGAGAAAGACAAAAATGGACTAAAAATCAAAAGGAGGAAAAAGATATATCAAGAAAAAGGCAATCATAAAAGAGTAAGAGTGTCAATATTAATTTCTGATATAATTGGCTTTAAAACAAAAACCACCATAAGAGACAAGGAAGGACATTATATGATTAAAGGATTAATTGAACAAGAGGACATAACAAGAATAATTATCTATGCTGTCCCTGAAAAAGCCCAAAATACATAAACCAGACTCTAACAGAACTGAAAAGACAAATAGATGACTCCACAGTCATAGTAGGAGACTTAAACACACCACTTTCAATCACAGATGGAATAACTGGAAAGAAACTCAACAAAGTCACAGAAGAACTAAACAATGAAATCCACCAACTTGATCTTATAGCATCTATAGATCACTTCACCCAACAACAGCACAATACACATTCTTTTCCAGTGCACATGGAACATTCTCTGGGATAGACCATATGTTAGACCACAAAGCAAGCCTCAATAAATTTAAAAACATTGAAATACTGCAAAGCATCTTCTCAGATCAGAGTACTGTAAAATTAGAAATCAACAATAGGAAGATTAACAGAAAAAGAGCCAACACATTGAAACTGAATACACCTTCCTTGAAAATGCCTGGGTAATAGAAGAAATAAAAAATGAAATTAAAAAATTCCTTGAATCATATGAGAATGATAATAGAACATACCAAAATTTGGGGGACACAGCAAAAGCAGTGATCAGAAGCCAATTTGTAGTGCTAAATGCACACATCCAAAAAGAAGAAAGAGCCAAAATTGACATCTTAATTCAATATCTACAACAATTAGAAAAACAGCAGCAAAAAAAAAAAAAAAAGCCTACAGTTATCAGAAGAAAATAAATAATAAAGATTTGAAGAGAAATAAATGAAACAGAAAATAAAAAGACAATAGAAAAAAATCCACAAGAGTGAAACCATTCCCCTTGTGAACAAACAGAAACCAGACAAGGATGCCCTCTATTAACACTTCTATTCAACATTGTATTGGAAGTCCTAGCCAGGGCAATAAGGCAACAAAAAACTCAAAGGCATCAAATTGGTAAGGAAGAAATCAAACTATAACCATATCCTGATGATAGCAAAAAATACCTAGAAAACCCAAGAGACTCAGTAAAAAAAAAAAAAAAAAAAAAAACCTACTGAAATTAATTGAGAGATTTAGCATAATGTCAGGATACAAGATCAATATACAAAACTCATTGGATTCCTCTACACCAGCAAAGATATTGCTGAAAAACAAATCAGAAAATAGATACCATATAGAATAGCTACCAAAGCAATAAAATCCTTGGGAATAACTCTCACTAGGGACAAAAAAGACCTGTACAATGAAAACTACAAAACAATACTTCAAGAAACTATAAGAGATCTACATAAATGGAAGTACATACTATACTCATGGATAGGAAAATTGAACACTGAAAATGTCAATATTACCCAAAGCAATCTACATATTCAATGAAATCCCAATGCAGATTCCATCAATATTCTTTATGGATATGGAAAACAAAAAAGTCACAAATTTTATATGGGAAGGAAAGAGACCTCAGATAAGCAAAGCACTATTGAAGAAGAAAGTAGGAAAACTCACACTTCCACATCTCAAAACCTACTATACAGCCACAGAAGTCAAAACTGATTCTAGTAGTGGTTCAATGATAAACACACAGACCAGTGGGACAGAATTGAGAACTCAGAAATTGATCTATCAACCTATTATCAGCTGATTTTTGACAAAGAGCTGAAATTCATTAAGTGGGGAAGAAATGGTCTCTTTAATGAATGGTGCTTGCAAAACTGGATATCCCTTTGGATAAAAATGAAACAAGATCTGTACCTCATACCATACACAAAAATTAACTCCAGATGGATCAAAGACTTAAATGTGAAACCTAAAACCATAAAATTCCTCAAGGAAAAAATAGGGGCAAATTCAGGGCCTCTAATATATGGTGTGTTATTAAATGTTATGTAAAGCATAACCCAAAATGCACAAATAGCAGAAGATAAACTAGATGGATGGGACCTTCTAAAAATTAAATCTTTATGTGCTTCCAAAGACTTCTCCAACAGCATCAAAAGAGAACCTACAGGTTGGGAACAAATATCCAGCAATGACATATCTGACAGGGGATTTATCCCTAAAATTTATAGAGAATTCCAACACCTCAATATCAAAAAGACAAAAAATCTAATTAAAAAATGGGCAGAAGACATGAATAGACACTTCACCAAAGAGTATATTCAGATGGCCAAGAAACACATGAAGAAATATCTATGACCATAAGCCCTTCCACAAAACCAAACTCACTGCCATCGAGTCAGATCCCATGCATAGCGACTCCTCCTTGGGTTTTCGAGGGAGTTTCACTACAGAAGCAGATTGTCCAACCTTCCTTCCCAGGAGTGGCTGATGGGTTTAAACCACCAGTCTTCTGGTTAGCAGTCAAATGTCTTAGGCACTACACCATTAGCCCTTGGAAAGATGCAAATCAAAACAATAATGAGATAGGATCTGGACCCAGCACAAATAACAAAGTTCAACAAGACAGAAAGTAACAAAGACTGATGAGGATGTGGAGAGAATGAGACTCTCATACACTGCTGGTGTCAAATGATACAAGCACTGTGATAAGCAGTATGGCAATTCCTTAAGAAATTGTTATTAGAGGCTAGAAGGTGTCATCATATCTGTAGCCTACAGTTTTGTTCTCTCTAGCATCTTAATGTCTAAACAACTAGGTGCAGAAGTTTGAAGCAGAGATTCTGGGGCTATCCACAGCTCATTAAGGTAGACAAGGCCATATTTCTGGAGAAGGAGGAGAAAAAATAAAAGTAGGGTAAACAACCAAGAAAAAGAAAAATAAATGAACCTGACTGGTGGTAGGTGAGATGGTGAGATGGAGAAGCAGAAAACTCTTTAAACAATAGCAGAGAAAACCACAGAGGAAATAAGAAAGCAGGGACAGCAGTGAGCCAATCAATGGTGGCTTCGTGGATTCAGACTACCCACAACAGCAGTTTCTGACAGTAACTTTGGGAACTGAGCTGAGTAAGTGGACAGCATTTCTAAGAAACAGAGCAGAAACCCCTCAGGCTCGGGTTGCCAATTAACTGGGAGCAGAAAGGGAGAAGGGAGGAAAGACATCACAGGTGGGCGGGCCCTGGGTAGAGCTCACAGCACAAGGCTAGAATCCAGCTTCCAGGACAGATTTTTAGCAGAGGGGTCCAGAGTACAGGGTTTTGGCTGCTATTAGACCCAAGTGGAGAGTTGTTGTTGTTGTTATGTGCTGTTGAGTCGGAACTGACTCATAGCGACCTCTCCTTGGGTTTCCGAGGCAGTATCACTATGGAAGTAGATTGCCCCATCTTCCCTCCGAGGAGTGGCTGGTAGGTTTGAACCGCCAGCCTTCTGGTTAGCAGTCAAATGCCGATTGGGCTTTTTGCTGATTTTGAATCACAGGTGTGTGAGTAACAACAAAATATCATCATTGGTAGCCATCCCAAACAGACTCAAAACAAAACCCCAGAACTAGTGATAACCACAGAAATGCAGAAAGCAGCAACTCACTACTGACAGCTTGGCTTTTATTTATTTATTTGTTCATTTTAATTTTCTTCCTCTTTTCTCCTCTTCTCACCTGCCTCACCCAATAGAAGAACAACACTAAGCCACCACAACACCTGCTCGTCCCAACCTTAAATCACCTTCACAATAAAAAGAGACCTGCATCCACATTCCCCACAGTGATTCCATCAACAAAAAGAAAACTGCACAGCAACCAAGCACACCTGAATTAATAACCAAAAAAAAAAAAATGAAATACACTAGCTCCACTCTAGCAAAAATATTTAAACATAAAATCAAGGCAAAACAAATCAATACATAACAAACAGTTAAAGAGAACAACTTCAAAATGCCTAGGAAACAATAGGCAATCTCAAATCAAATAAACAAAAAATAGGATAAGACAATAGAAATAAAATCCCAAACAAAAATCTCATTAAACATGGAGGAAGAGGAGGCAATAGAATTATCTGAGAAGGAATTTGGAAGATATGTTTATAGAACTCTACAAGAGCTTAAGGAAACCTCAAACAGAACAAAGGAGAACTCAGACAGTACCCTGGAAGAACTCAGGGAAACCATTCAAGAACAAAATAACAAGATTAATATACAATCAGAACTCATGCAAAAATAGCAGTTAGAAATCCAGAAGATGAACACTAAAATTACAGAATACACAACACAGTGGAAGCATAGAAGAATAGCTTAGAATGGCTGAAAAACACACTTCCCAACTAGAGGATAAATCCCTTGGCACCAGCCTGTATGAGGAAAAATCAGAACAAAGATTCAAGAGAAATGAAGAGAACCTCAGAGTTATATGAGATGACATGAAAAGAAACAACATACACCTCACTGGAATGCCAGAAGAAGAAGAGGACAAAAAAAAAAAAAAAAAAACTGAGAAAATTGTGGAAGACTTGCTAACAGAAAATTTTCCCCATTTCATGAAGGAAGAAACGGTATTTGTCCAAGAAGCTCAACAAACCCCATACAGGATAGATTCCAAGAGAAGGTCACCAAGACATATCATAATCAAATTCTCCAAAACCAAAGACAAAAAAAGAACCTTGTGAACAGCCAGGGGAAAAAAGAAATGTCACCTACAATGGACAAACAATTAGTGTCAGTTCTGATTACTCAGCAGAAACCATGCAGGCAAGAAAGCAATGGGACTGCATATATAAAACACTGATGGAAAAAAACTTCCAACTAGTAATTCTATATCCATCCAAATTGTCCATGAAAAAATGTGTTAAACTGGGTTCTCTAGAGAAGCAAAACCATTAAAGCTTATATGTATATAGAAAGAGAGAAATTTATCTTAGGAAAATGGCTCACACACTTATAGAAGTTGGCAAGTCCAAAGTTCTTGGATCAAACATCAAGCTGGAGGTTTTTCCCGACTCTTGCAGCTGCAGAGGCTAAGGAGCTCAAGGTTAGCAGGTAGTATACTGGCTGTTGGCTCCAATGGATGACGAATCCAAGATCTCCAGGATGAATGGTGGATTGTTCACTCACAGACAGTTCTAGGCAGCACAACAGAATCCCAATCCACAGAAGAATGTCTCTTTTTCCAGACTATCCATAAATATACTAGAAGCAGACCACACCCCTAGGGAAACTCCCTTTCAATGGATTGGCTGCTCAAAACAAATTAATCTGATCCCATCATGGGAATAACCATATCACAACTGCTTAAACCACACAGAATTGTGGTCCAGCCAAGTTGACAAACAGCTCCAACTATCACAAATATGATGGTGAAATCACGACATTCTCAGACAAACAGAAATTAAGGGATTTTGTGGAAACTAGACCAAATCTATAAGAAATGCTTACAGAAGTCTTTCTAATTGAGAACCCACAACAGAAAACAACAAATTAAAATCAGGACACATGACATAAACACTAAAACAAAATCAGAAATATATGCTCAAAATAAGTTCATAAAACATTGTACATAAAGAAAAAAGGGAGTCAAATTTCACATGACAACATCAACAAACAAATGGAGAGAATAAAAGTTCTAGGTACAAAACTTCCAAATGGAGAGGAAAACAGGACAATGTCCTTATAGAACAGATTGTTCCAAAATTATAGAGACAAGAATTCACTCTAAGGTTATCACAGAGAAAATTAACAATCCCCTAAGCAAATATGGGAGCTCTGGTAGCATAGTGGCTAAGACACTTGCCTGCTAACCAGACGGCTGGCGGTTCAAACCCACCAGCCACTCCTCGGAAGGAAGGTTGGGCAATCCTACTTCCGTAGTGATACTGCCTTGGAAACCCAAGGAGGGGTCACTATGAGTCGGGGCCGACTCGACGGCACATAACAACAAGCAAATATAGAAGGAAGGAACATATATGGGCTTAGTAAACACAAAATCAAGAATAAAGAAAAGAGAGGAAGCAATTGATAAAATGAACTCAGCACAGAAAAATATGTGGACCAAGGAAATCTCCAACAACATGACAAAGAACACAGCAGAATGACAGCAATCAATTCATACCTATCACTAATTATACTCAGTGTGAATGGACTGAATGCACCAGTCAAGAGAAAGAGAGTGACAGACTGGATAAGAAAGATACCCATTGATATGCTGCCTACAAGAGCCCACCTTAGACACAAACATAAAAAAAAAAAATTAAAAGTTAAGCCAATGATAAGCAAAAAAGAGCAGGAGTAGTAATATTAATTTCTGATAAAATAGACTTCACCCTGAAAAACTGCATAAGGGACAAAGAAGGACACAATATGAGGCTGAAAGAGTCAATTGACCAAGAAGACATTGCCATAATAAATATCTATGCACCCAATAAAAATTCACCAAAACATGTGAAGTATATATTGATTGAATGGAAAGGGAAAATAGACAACTCTGCAATAGTAGTAGAAAACTTTAACACACCACTTTCAAGGAGGGACAGATCAACTAGAAAAAACTCAATGAAGATACAGAAGAACTCAACAAAACAATTAACCAACTTGACCTCATAGATATACACAGTGCACTCCACCTGACAAAAGCACAATAAACATTCTTCTTCAGTGCACATGGATCATTCTCCAGAGTTGATCATATGTTAGGACGTAAAACAAGTCTCAATAAATTAAAAAAAACATTGAAATACTACAAAGCTTCATCTCAGACCACATTGCTATAAAATTAGAAGTTAATAAGAAGAAGATCAAGGAAAAAACATCATACATGTGGAATTGAATAATACACTTCTTAAAAACTACTGGGTAATAGAATAACTAAAGTGTGAAATAAAAAATTAAAAAAACCTAGAAAAAAAAATGAAGGTGAAGATACATTTAACAAACTTATGGGACACAGTGAAAGCAATACTCAGAGGTCAATTTATAACAATAAAAGCACACATAAAAAAAAGAGTAAAGAAACAAAATCAGTATTTTAATTCAACAACTTCAACAATTATAAAAAGAGCAACAAAAGAAATCTACAGAACATAGAACAAAGGAAATAATAAAGATCAGAGCAGAAATAAACAAACCAAGACAAAAAAAAAATATATGTAGAGAGAGAAAATCAACAAAACAAGAAGTTGGTTCTCTGAAAAGATAAACAAGATTTACAAACCATTGGCAAATCTAACAAAAGTAAAGAAAAAGAAGATGCAAATAATAAGAATAGTAAATGAAAAGGGTGATATCACAACAGAACAGACTGAAATAAAAGATATTGACAGAGCATTGTAAAGAACTGTAATCCAACAGAATTGAGAACCTAGAAGAGATAGACAAGTTTCCAGAAACACAAGACCTACCTAAACGATCTCAGTCAGAGATAGAATACTTGAACATACCCATAACAAAGGAAGAAACTGAACAAGTTATAAATATATATAATTATATATATATAATTTCCACAAGAAAAAATCGTGGCCCTGATGGCTTCACAGGAGAATTTTACCAAACATTCAGGGAAGAGATCACCCCTATACTACTCAAGTTATTCAAGAACATAGAAAAAGATGGAATACTCCCAAACTTATTTGGTGAAGCAAGCATAACACTGATAGCAAAACCAGGGAAAGATACCACTAAAAAGGAAAACTATAGACCAATATTCTTCATGAATGTTGTTTGTTGTTAGGTGTCATCAAGTCATTTCCAACTTATAGTGGCCCCATGCACAGCAGAACGAAACACTGCCCGATCTATATTCTTCATGAATATAGATGCAAAATTCTTCAACAAAATGCTAGCCAACAGAGTCCAACAACATATAAAAAAAAAATTAATAATACATCCTGACCAAGTGGGATTCATACCTGGTATGCAAGGATGGCTCAACATCAGAAAAACAATCAAAACAAAAGAAAAAAAAATATGATCACATCAATTGAGGCAGAAAAGGCATTTGATAAAATCCAACACCCATTCCTGTTCAGAACTCTCAGCAGAATAGGGATAGAAGGGAAATTCCTCAACAAAATAAAAGGCATACATGCAAATCCAATGCTCATTATTATTAATGGAGAAAGAGTCAAAGTGTTCCCCTTATGAATGGGAACCAAATAAGGATACCCTCTATCACCACTCCTATTTAACATGTATTGGAAGTCAAACCAGGCAATAAAGAGAAATAAAAGGCATCCAAATTGTCAAAGAGAATGTAAAGCTATCTCTATTTGTGGATGACATGATCTTACACATAGAAAACCCAAGAGACTCAGACTGGAACTAATGCAGAGGTTCAGCAAAGTAGCAGGATACAAGGTCAATGTGTGTGTGTCAATTTGGCTATGCCTGGTTGAGTGGCTGGACAGCTGAATGTAGTTATTCCCCATGGTAAGATTGGTAATTAACTCCATGGTGGAATGTATTGGAGCAGCTGAGTAGCTGTTTTTAGGTATGTGGTCTGCTTCCTGTGTATAAGAAGACCTGGGAGTGGTCTCTAGCTTATGGCTTGCTTGGACCCTGCATGTAACTGCGTCGCTGTTCAGCAACCTGCCATGCTGTGCCAACCTTAAAATGGACTTGAATTAATAGCCTGCCTTGAATTAATAACATCGGGACTATGCCATTTTATATGTCGACCTTGGGCTTGTTAGTTTCAGCAGCCAATAGCTGCCCGAGTGAAGAGATGCCTCTAGTTTCATTGGGCCAGGAGCAAGAGGCAGAGCTGAAACCCAAGATCTTATCTCCAAAATTTACAGAACTTCAACACCTCAATGCCAAAAAGACAAACAATCCAATTCAAAAATGAGCACGGGACATGAACAGACACTTCACTAAAGACGATATGCTGGGAGCCAAGAAACACATGAGGAATTGTTCATGATCATTAGCCATTAAACCAAAAATAAACCAAACTCACTGTCGTTGAGTCAAACCCCACTCATAGGGACCCCTCCTTGGGTTTCTGACCTGTATCATTACCCAACCTTCCTTCCAAGGAATGGCTGGTGGGTTTGAACTGCCAGCCTTCTGGTTAACAGTCTAATGCCTTAGGCACTATGATACCAGAGCTCCTGATCATTAGGGTTAGAGAGATGCAAATCAACACAATAGAAATATCATCTCATCCCAGCAATAATAGCAAAGTTTAACAGGACAGAAAATAACAAATGCTGGCAAGGTTGAGGAGAGATTGGAACTCTCATACACTGCTGGTAAGACTGTAAAATGGTACAACCATTGTGACAAATGGTTTGGTGTTTCCTTAAAAAACTGAAAATAGAAATACTTTTTGGACCAGCAATTCCGTTACTAGGAATACATCTAAAAGGTTAAGAGACAGGATATGAATAGACATATGAACACCCATGTTCATCACAGCACAATTCACTATAGCAAAGAGATTGAAACAACCTAAATGTCCATCAACAGATGAATGGATAACCAAATTATGCTATATTCACAGAATGGAATACTATGCTACAAAAGAACAATGAAGAATACGTGAATCATCTCACAATGTGGATGAAGCTTGAGGACATTACACTGAGTGAAATAAGTCAATTTACAGAAAGACAAATATTGTATCAGCCCATTACTGTAAAAAGTCAAGGAAGGGTTTGCTTAGGGAAGGGTACTCACTTTGTAATTTACCAGGGATGAGAGGGAAGAAAAGGGGAAAATTTTTGGATTAGTTGGGGGCCACACACTGAGTTGGGTAAGGGGAGGGATGGGATGGAAAGAGTCTGTGACCTGCACAATAACACTGGGGAAAGGGAAGACACCAAATTGTTCACGTAAGACACAGACGACAGAGGCTAATACCAGTATATCCAAAATACCGCATTACCACTAACACCAAACACCAGGCTACAGATAACTACATAGATAACTGAGAAGATCATATGGAGATCAGTGAACAGGAATATACTCTAGACCAAGGATGGATTCAACTGGGGGTAATCTAGCACAGATACTAGTGATACAAAACAGCCACATCATTACAGAAGCAATAAAAGACAGACATGGAGTAAGCTCTCATAGACAGCCAGACACCAAGGGAGAGAGATCCACCGGATCTGCCAACCATTGTACTGGGGACACTACACTCAATTGGCACAACAAAATACATAAAAATCTGGTTCCACAACCTAATTT
>NW_006921810.1:4819815-4822087 GCF_000298275.1 Orycteropus afer afer | reverse complement strand
AAAAAAAAAAAAAAAGTTGTAGTTAGAAATATCATTTGATCCAGCAATACCATTATCAGGTGTATATCCTAAAGAAGTGAGCCAGGACAAGAACAGATGTATGCACACCTATGTTCATCACAGCACTATTTACAATAGCAAAAAGATGGAAACAACCTAGGTGCCAATCTACAGAAGAATACATAATCAAACTATGGTATTGTACAAACACACAATGGAATACTGTGCAACTGTAAAGAATAATATAGAGTCTGCAAAACACCACATAATGTGGATGAATTTGGAGGACATTATGCTGAGTAAAATAAGTCATCACAGAAGAACAAATATTGTATTAGTTCATTATTGAAAAAAGTCAAGGAAAGGTTTATATATGGAAGGAAACTTTCTTTGTTGGTTACCAGGGGTGGGAAGGGAGAGAAGGGAACAGTGAAGGGAAAAAAAAAATAAAAACAGCCCCAATCCTAATAACATTACAGGTGAGTGAGTCCTACCATATATCTGAGAAAGAGATCAATCTTGTTATATATATTTGGAAAAAATAAAAAAGATACAAAGCTTTCCAGATCAAAATAAATAAATAAAATGCATTCGAATTTTGGCTGTTCCTTGTCAATATACTGCTGCAACTATTTTTGAATTATTATTTTCACCAAAATTTTACTTGCTTGTGATATTATTGATTTTGTTGATAATTTCCACATCCTGATGGATCACCTTTCTTTGGAAATAGCACAAATATGGATCTCTTCCAGTTGGTTGGCCAAGTAGTGTCTTTTGAATTTCTTGGCTTAAATAAGTAAGTGCTTCCAGAGCTACATCTGTTTGTTAAAACATCTCAACGGGTATTCTGTCAATTCATGGGGACTTATTTTTACCAATTTCTTTCATGCATCTGGGACTTCTTCCAATACCATTGGTTCTTGATCATATGCCACCTCCTGAAATAGCTGAACATCAACCAAATTCTTTTCGGCACAGTAACTGTGTGTATCCTTTCCATCTTGTTTTGATGCTTATTGCATCATTCAATATTTTTCCCACAGAACCCTTCAATATTGCAACTCGAGGCTTGAATTTTTCTTCAGTCCTTTCAGCTAGAGAAACATCTAGTGTGTTCTTCCATTTTGGTTTTCTACCCCCGGGTCTTTGCACATTTCATTATAATACTTTATTTTGTCTTCTCAAGCTGCCCTTTAAAATCTTCTGCTTAGCTTTTTTATTTCATCCTTCCTTCCATTTACTTTAGCTAGTCTCCATTCAAGAGCAAATTTCAGAGTCTCTTTTAATATCCATTTTTGTCTTAATTTCCTTTCCTGTCTTTTTGATGACCTTTTGCTTTCTTCATGTGTGATATTCTTGATGTCATCCCACAGCTTGTCTAGTCTTTGGTCATTGGTGTTGAATGCATCAAATTTATTCTTCAGATGGTCTCTAAATTCAGTTGGGATATATTCAAAGTCATATTTTGGTTCTCATGGCCTTGTTTCAAATTCGTTCAGTTTCAACTTGAAAGTGCATATGAGCAATTGATGGTCTGTTCCACAATCAGCTTCAGGCCTTGTTTTGACTGGTGATATTGAGCTTCTCCATTGCCTCTTTCCACAGATGTAGTCTGTCTGATTGCTGTGTATTTCATCTGGTGAGGCCAATGTGCATAGCTGCCACTTATGTTGTTGAAAAAAGGTATTTTCAATGAATAAATTGTTGGTCTTAAAAATTCTATCCTGTAATTTCTGGCATCATTTCTTTTACAAAGGCCATGTTTTCCCATTACCAGTGCTTCTTCTTTGTTTACAGCTGTTTCATTCCAATCACCAGTAATAATTAATACATCTTGATTGCATGTTTGGTCAATTTCACACTGAAGAAGTTGGTAAAATTTTTCAATTTCTTCATCTTTGGATTTAGTGTTTATGCATAATTTTAATAATAGTCACTTATCTGGTCTTCCTTGTTGTTGTTGTTATGTGCTGTCAAGTTGGCCCTGACTCATAGTGACCCCTCCTTGGGTTTCCCAGGTGGTATGACTACGGAAGTAGATTGCCCAACCTTCCCTTGTAAGCATATGGAAATTATCCTGTCACTGGCAGCATTGTACTTCAGAATGGATTTGAAATGTTCTTTTTGATGAATGCAACACAATTTCCTCCTCAATTTGTCATTCCAACTCAATGTCCAGGCATAGGATTGTCTGATTCAAAACAACCAATACTAGTCCTTTCATCTCAATAATGCCTGTTGTTGTTGTTGTTGTTATGTGCCGTCGAGT
>NW_006921810.1:4817460-4819420 GCF_000298275.1 Orycteropus afer afer | reverse complement strand
ATTTTGAGTGTCTTCCAAGCTGAGAGATTAATCTTCTGGCACTACATTAGACAATATTTCATGGCTATTCATAAAGTTTTCTAGTAACATATCAGAGAGTGTTTCACTGCTATTCATGGTTTTCAGTGCCCACTGTTTTTCAGAAGTTGATGATTCCATCCTTCTTCCCAGTCTGTCTTAGTCTGGAAGCTCTGCTGAAACCTATCCAACCTTGGTGGCGCTGCTGTTATGTGAAATACTGGTATCATAGTTTTCACCCTCACAGAAACATCCAAACCACCTCAGTTCAGCAAACTGACAGATTGATGTTGGATTTTCTTTTAAAGCAGGCATCTTAAATTGCAAACCTAAATATTATGCAAGCATAAAACCTGTGTATCTTTGTTTCTCATTAAAACTTCTATTTATAAATGGTAGCTTACATTGTAGAATGCTTGCCAGCAGGAGAAAACATATAGCTGACTATGTCTATGATCAGAAGCAGAACTTGTATGAAGAGTATATCTTGGTTTCCTAGGGCTACCATAAGAAAATACCATACAGTAAGTGGTTTTCAAAAACTAAATTTATTTTCTCACAATCATTGAGGTTAGAAGTCCAAATCAGGGTTTGTGGCATGTCATTGTTTCTGATGGCTTTCTGACAGGAACTAACCATACCTTTCTACAAGTTCTGGTGGCTGTGAGTAATTCATGGCATTCCTGTGTTGCTTATTGATTCACCTGTTTCTGTTGTCACATGACATCTGTCTTCCTCTGTGTGTGCGTGTGATTTAATTTCTGTGTCTTTTCTCCTCTTATAGAGGATACCACTCAGAGGAAATTAGGATTAAGATGCATTCTACTTCAGTTCATCCTCTTTTAACTTATAATAACAATAACAACCAAAAAAACCTATTTCCAATCAAGGTCATATACACAGGTACAGGAGTTATGATTCAAACATATCTTTATTGTGGGACACATTCAATTACCTATGCCTCAGTGTACAAAGCAATATAAATAGAGAAACAGAATTATACTACTATTTTGAGGAACTAAAGTACCAAAATTTTATTTACCATCATAGATTTGTTTTATTCAGTGAACTTTGTCTCTAAGAAAACTGATCATTTCCATGTGGATATTCCACTCTCACTGCCTTCTAAAGACATAACAGATTCTTGATGTTGGGGAGATAAGGAGAATAAGCATGTGTGATTTTCTACTTTTCTTTGTGAAATGTGACCCATTTTAGGAGAAAAATGTGAAGTTATATATAATTTTGATGAATTCTAGTATTAATTCTCTCTACATATTTATAAGAAGATGCTAATGACAAAAATGTTTCATACTTCTTTTATATCTACTCTCAATTTACTCAATAAATTATAAATATTTTTTTTCCTTAGCTGCATTAATTTAATGATTGCTGTTTATATCTCTACTATATACTTATATTCCTGTTGCTACTGGATACTTGGGTGAATTGCCCAATATATCTCTCTTAGGCTGCTTTCTCTAGAGGAACAAAACCAATGAAGTGTACATAGACAGATAGATAGATGATAGATAGATAGATAGAGATGTTGTTGTGTTGTTGTTGTTATGTGCCGTTGAATTGGACTGACTACAGTGACCCCTCCTTGGGTTTTCGAGGCAGTATCACTACGGAAGTAGATTGCCCCATCTTCCTTCCACAGAGCGGCTGGCTGGTGGGTTAGAACTATTGACCTTCCAGTTAGCATTTAAGTGCCTTATCCACTATACTACCAGAGCTCCTTTATATATACATGTATATGCAGATATGTGTGTATGTGTGTATAAATGTATATGTGTATATACATGTATATATGTGTATATATATGCATATATGTATATACACACATATCTATACACACATATATCTGTGTTCATATATATACACATATATATGTGTATATTTTTTTTCTTTGTTGAAGAGACAGAAATAAGGCTGGAAC
>NW_006921810.1:4807521-4815005 GCF_000298275.1 Orycteropus afer afer | reverse complement strand
TCAATGGAAAATTACAGCACTCCAATTCTGAAATAACTACTTGTGGTCCAGACTCTTCTGGAATAAAAGTTTGTGTCACAAGGAACCATAATAAATATTGGCATTTGCTTAGGGCAAAGGAAATATGGAATGGATGGTAGAAGAAGGCAGTTCTAAATACTAGCTATGGCCACGTGATCAGTTGTAGTTAATCATAGGGCATGGTTGTACTGAGAGATCTCTTAGGGAATCAGCTGTATTCCATTCTCTACTTCTATTATGCAATATCAATCTGATTTCCTCTTGGTAATCAAGATCAATCTACCAACAAATATGGTAACTCTCTTTGTCTCTTGATCTAGAAATAGAAGGAGCCCAAAGTGGCTGGATAACATTCTTAATTTCTAGTTCAATGGAATCATTGTTCTGTCTTCAGATGGGAGCATTCCTCTCTTTGGGAAAAAACCACTAGACCTGCAGTGCATAGGGTTGCAGGGATAGGAAGCAAAAGAATTGTGAGTGGTTAACCAAGGGTAATAGTTAATGGTCCATTCCTGTTTCCAACCCTTGATTCCTAGACCCATGAACACTAGAAGGGAGAAGGAGAACCATACATTGTATGCTGATTTAGAGCATGTATAGCCTCCAGTCAAACATAGACCCAAACCTGCAAAGTATGGCTACCTATCCAATGTCATAATTATGTCTTTAGAGGCCTTTCCATCATTCTATCAAGCCATCTGCTTCAGGATGATGGGGAACATGGTAAGAATAGTGAATTCCATGAACATGAGCCAAATTCCATACTTCATTCACTGTGAAATGATTTCCTTGAACTGAAGCAATGTTGTGTGAGATACCATGTCCGTGGAAAGATATTTTCTAAGTTTATGGATGGTAGTTTCAGCAGAAGCATTGAGTGCAGGGAAGTCAAATTTGTGTCCAGAGTAATTATCTATCCTGCCAAGAACAAAACACTACACTTTCCATAATGGAAATAGTCCAGTGTAATCAATCTGCCACCTGGTTGCTGGCTGATCACTCCTAAAATTCGTGCCATACCAGGAATTCAGTGTTGGTCTCTGCTACTGGCAGATTGGGTATTCAGTAGTAGCTGTAGCCAAGTCAATGTTGGTGAGTGGACGTCTGTGTTGCAGAGACAATACATAACCTCCATCCCTGCCACAATGACCACTTTGTTTGTGAAACCATTGGGCAATGACTAGAGAGTCTGGGGAAAGATGTTGACTGGCATCTACAAAGTGTCTTCCTATTGACTTGATCAAATTCTCCTCTACCAAGGTCACACTTTGGTGATCATTTACATGAGACAGATTTATTTTCACTTCTTTGGCCCATTAGAGAGATCTGTCCACAAACCTCTTCCCCACAACACATTGTCTCCAATTTTGAACTTGTGTTCCTTCCAATTCCCTGATCATCCATCCAAAGCATTGGTCACAACCCTTGAATCAGTATGCAATCACACATTTGACCATTTCTCCTTCCAATTAAAATGAACAACCAGTTGCACTGCTTGAAGTTCTACCTTCTGGGAGCATTTCCTTCCACCACTGTTCTTCTGGGAGGTCACAGAAAGGGATTGCAGTGCTGCTGCTGTCCACTTCCAAATGGTGGTTGCATATCATATAGACCCATATTCTGTAAAACAAGTTTTCTCTTCCTCAGTCAACTGATTCTAAGGAACTTCCCATGAGGCCATAGATGCAGACTGGGAGAAGGAAAGCAATGTTACAGCTTTGGGGACCACAGATATTTGGGCCACTTCTTCGTATAATTTACTTGTGTTTTCTGGTTCTGTTCAAGCCTGATCTTGTATATATCATTCCCTTTTAACAAAGGAGTGCTTTGTGCACGTCTGAACTTATGCCTTTTGGGTGAGACAACACACAACTCATGATGGGAAGCTCAAGCTGCATGATTTGGTGGCTCGTAACTAACCATTTGTTCTCTTCTAAGTCCCAGTAACAAGCCAAAGGTTATTTATCAAAAGGAGATAAACAGAGGTTGTAAGAGTTTTGCTCCAAAATCTTAATGTGATTCCCCAATAAGGGCCTGCCAAAGGCTCCAGACAGCATCTCCATCTGCCACTGACATTTCAAGAACCATTGGATCAGCTGGATAATATGGTTTAGTGTCAGAGTGGCTTTCATGACATCCTGAACCTATTGCAGTGCTTCCCTTATTCTGGGCTGTGCTCAAAATCAGCAGCTTTTTGAGTCACTTGATAAATAATGTCAGATGAGGGATTGTTGCCTTCAAAATTCAAAGAGGTTCACCAGGCATTAGACCTCATTTTTAGTTGTGGGGTCAGCCACCTCATTCTTGTAGTAACAACTTACTCTTCACTTTAGAAGGAATATCTTGACATGTTCCACACTTGGATCCCTAAAAAATTTACTGAGGTGGAAACTGCCTGAATTCTTGCCAGATTAATTTTCTGCCCCCTAACATGAAATGTTTTACCAATAAGTCTAGAGTCATGGATACATTTTCCTTACTAAGTCCAAGAGCATAACATCATCAAGGTAGTGGTCCAGTGTAACTTCTTGTGGAAAGGAAAGGTGATCAGGGTCCCTGCTGATTAAATTATAACATAGGGCTGGAGAGTTGATCTATCTCTCAGATAGGACAGTGAAGGTGTATTTCTAGCCTTGCCAGCTGAAGGAAAACTGCTTCTGATGTTCCTACAAATTTGGAATTGAGAAAAAAAAGCTCTGGTTAGATCAACAGCTGCATGCCAACTACTGCAAAATGTGTTAATTTGATCAAGCAATGAAGACATATCTGGAACAGCAGCTTCAATTGGAGTCACCACCTGATTAAGTTTACTGAAACCCACTGTCATTCTCCAAGATAAATCTTCTTTCTGCATAGACCAATAGACAACTTAAATGAGAATGTGGTGAGGATCACCACCCCTACATCCTTCGTGTCTGTGATGATAGCACTGATCTCTACAGTCCCACTAGAAAAGCAGTATTGCTTTTGGCTTAATACTTCCCAGGTAGAGGCAGTACTAACAACTACCATAAGTGGAAGAAGGTAGTCTTTTCCTACCATAATAGCCCTTACTCTACATGTCAGTGATCCAATTTGGGGCTTCTGCCAATAGCTGAGTATATCTATTCCAATACTTCATTCTTGAACTGGGAAAATCACTACAGGATAGATTCAGAAATGCCCTGGACCTACTGTGAGACAGACCTGAGCTAACATTCCATTAAGAACTTCACCTCCAAATGTCCCCACTCTCACTGGAGGGCCACAATGATGTTTTGAGTGTCTTGTAATTAGAGTCAGTTCAGAGCCAGTGTCTAATAATCCCCCAAATGTCTGATTATTTCATTTTCCCCAAAGAACTGTCATGCTCATAAAAGGTTGTACATCTCTTTGAGGAAGGTTGGGAGAAAGATTACCAGTATAAATTTTGGGGAATATAGTGAAGTGCTTCCTTATGAGTACCTGGCTTCCTCTTCATTTAAGGGATTGTAGATCTGTAAACTGGCTAAAGTATGTGAACTGATTCAGAGTCTCTAACTCTCTATTGTGGTAATTCAATTTTGACTGCCATTCACTTGACCTAACATTCTTCTGCTTGTAAAGATCAAGTAAATATTTAGTAGATTTCCCATCGATTTCAATCCTATGGACATCATGACAGGATTGCAGTAATCCTTTATTCAATCTCATGTGATACCCTTTATCCAGTTCTCAAAAAAAAAAAAAACCCAAAAAACAAACTCACTGTCATTGAGTCAAACTTGACTCATAATGACCCCCTTTGGGTTTCTGAGGCAGTAAATTTTTAAGGAAGTAGATTGCCCATTCTTCCTCCCACAGAGTGGCCAGTAGGTTTGAACTGCCAGCCTTCTGATTAGCACTCAAATGCCATAGGCATTATGCCAGCAGAATTTTTATTTTTTTTATTATATATATATTTTTTTAAGTAATTCCAAGACCAAGTATTGAAAGGCTTTGTGAGTTTCAGGATGAATATAATCCTGTATGGCATTGTTCTAAGGAGAATGTTGTCAATTATTCAGTTCATCAAATTATTCAAATGTTATCAATTATTCAATTATTCTGTTTTCCTACTTTCTCACCAGAAGTCCCACTGGTATCTTAAAACTAACAGATCTGGGCACACATGGGGTGCAAATTTAACCAGCTTCCCAATAGTAGATCAATCTTCCAACTCATTGTAGTCTATATTTTCTAATAGCATGTTACCTATAATATTATTGATTCATTTTTTTTACAATATTTCATTTGCAACTAATTTAACTTAAACATTGCTGTGATCTATTTTATGGCACAAGAGCAGCTAGTTGATGTGAAATTGGTCTTTCTAAATATATCTTTATAGCCTTCTCATGCTTTTCATCATATTATAATCTTGTTCCATATTTATATTACAGTTTTGAGATTGACAGAACCCTAGTATTGCCATTTATTGAGATTCAGCAGTTTGTCTTCTATCATTTGGACAATATCAACACTTTTATTAGATTGTTTAGCTTCTTATCCCTCATTTACCTAAAATTTTCAGTACAAAGAAATTATAATCTTGAAAAAAAAGACCTTTATGCTTCCAAAATATGAACCAGGGTGCTAATCACATTAATTTCAAAAAAGCCTGACAACATTTCTGAAGCTTATATAAGCTTGGAGAAATGTGTAAGAATTTTATATAAGATACTGAAAAGGCCTGTTCCTCAATTTATATTTAAGTATCTGATCATAAGTATAATGTTTTGAGGACACATTTTTCTCCAAGATAAAATTAATTAAACATAAAGAAATGATAGTCTCAATATTGACTGAATTAAACTAAATATTAATTTAAAAGAGAAGAATAATAGAGTTAAAGCAGATATATAAAAACATATCCATTTTTGTATAATAATAAAAATATGGTATTTTATGACCATGATTTGTTTTTTCAATTTAGCTTTGCTCTGTCCTTTCTTGTCCTCTAGAAATTGAATACAGGCACATCTTTGATAGTTATAAGGAAAAAGTCTCAGAGACTGCAGGTTTTTTTTTTTTTTCCAAAATGCTCCTAGTTAAAACAAAGACAACCAAAGAAAATCATAGAAATGACAGCTTGATGTGCTATGTATATCACTTCTTCATATCTTCAATGACAGAATGAATCAGTTTATTTACTAGTGCAGAATATTATTTTCCATTTGTCAAGATAAAGGAGGCATATTTTTGTAAACCAAAAATATATTTCTTATGCAGCATCACTTTGAATTAGTAGTAATAAAATCAAGAAAAGATACACTTTTCCTTGTTTGTTGAGAAAACGATCAAGCAAAAAAGTAAATGTCAATGTAGACAGAATGCTAAAGCTAAAAAGGTTAAAAGTAAAGTCACGAAAGCATCCCCCATTTGTTGCCCAGAAGATCTGCAAGGCTGAGATTTGTATTATGGAGTAAACCTTATACTTCTTATAATGATTATTATAAACCTCGATAATGAAGACATTTAAAAATAAGATGAGTTATTTTTGAAAAAAGATATTCTGCTTGGATAAAAATCAAACACACTTAGGATTTTACAAAATATATTCTTCAATTACAATCCATGATTATCTTTTTCCATGTCTTTGGTGGCTCTGAGACCTAAAATTCATAGGACTTTTAAGCAATCGTATTAAGAGAGGAAAGATGAGACCTTTTCCTGGAGTGTACATTTATTCCCAGATGCAAAGATTTGTCTACTTTGGTTATATAAGTTTTGTATAATATATTCCAAATATTTCATCATTTTCTTCCATCTCTTTTTTTCAGTGTTTATGTGGATCCTTTAGAAATTAAGTTAGAACCAGTTTTTGATAGTACTTTTTTTTTGCTTAAATCATGGTTTCACCCAGCAACTAAGGCCATGCTGGATTTTGTACTTTTGATAGCACTAGTTTCCCCTTTGCATGCTTCCCATTTGTAAAATTAGCTCAAACCTCATCTTTAGTTGGTGGATCTATTGTGAGACTGGGAAGTTAAATATGTTTTTGTTATTAGGTGCCATTGAGTAGGCTCAAACTCATGGCAACTACCACAGAATGAAACACTGCCTATTCCTATTGCAGTCCCACAATCTTTGCTATACCTGAGCTCATCATTGAAGACACTGCATCAATCCATCTCATTGAGGGTCTTCCCCTTTTTCATTGACCCTCCACTTTACCAAGTATTATATCCTTCTCCAGGGAATGGTCTCTTCTGAAAATATAACAAAAACAGGTGAGATGGAGTCTGGCCATTCTCACTTCCAAGGAGCATTCTGGCTGCACTTTTTCCAGGACAGATTTGTTAGTTCTTTTAGCAGTCCATGGTACTTTCAGTATTCTTCACCAACACCACAACTCAAAAGCACCAACTATTCTTCAGTCTTCCTTACTCATTGGCCAGCTTTCACATGCATGTGAGGTGATTTGAAATACCATGACTTGGGTTAGGTGCACCTAGGCTTTCAAAGAAACATCTTTGCTCTTCAGCATTTGGAAAAAGTCTTTTGCAGCAGATTTGCTCAGTGAGATATGTCGTCTGATTTCTTCTCTGTTGCTTCCATTGGTGTTGATTGTGGAAACAACTAATATGAAATCTTTGGCAATTTCAATCTTTTTTTTTTTTCCATTTATCATGATGCTGCTTATAGGTCTAGCTGTAAGGATTTTTGTTTTCTTTATGTTGAGGCTCAATCCATACTGTAATCATTCATCTTCATTAGTATGTGCTTCAAAACATCTTCATTTCCAGCAAGCAAAGTTGTGTCATCTGCATATTGCAGGCTGTAAATGAGTCTTCCTCAAATCCTGGTGCCATGTTCTTCTTCATATAGTCCATCTTCTCAGATTATTTGCTCAGCATACAGATTGAATAAGTATAGTGAAAGGATACAACCCTGACGCACTCCCTTCCAGATTTTAAACCATGCAGTGCCCCTTTGTTCTGTTTGACAGATGACAGTTTCCTGGTCTACGTACAAGTTCCTTATCAGCACAATTAAGTGTTCTGAATTCCCATTCTTCTCAATGTTATCCATAATTTGTTATGATCTGCACAATTGAAAGTTCCCTTAATTTGCTACAGTTCCTGTGACTTTTTTGGGGGAAAAACTTCTTCATTCTTTTCATTTTGGGAACCAGAGAAAGCATGAGTCTTTGATGGGATTATTATTATTTGATATATTTTATAATATTCTCTCTTCATTTTGATGCATTTTCTCATTTTCTTAATGAATAAAATAAGTTGTTATTCTTATAGGGTGATGAACAACTTTAGTAAAGTAACACAGAGTTCTGGCAGTATCAGGTCTCCTCTAAACCTCAGAATTTCTGGGTGACATTATAATTTTTAATTTATTTAAAATAACATACAAAATGCTCAAGGGAAAATAAAAAGAAACTTGTAAAAGTAAATATTCTAATATCAATCCAAATTATATATATATATATACACACACATATATATATA
>NW_006921810.1:4778837-4807411 GCF_000298275.1 Orycteropus afer afer | reverse complement strand
TGAGTTCTTAAAAATTTTATTCAACTATCATTTCATTTATAAAGCATATACTCTTTACCATAAATTATATAATATGGTATTATGTAAACTTCATAAATATAGAAGTGAATAAATGCAATCAAAAACATTTCTAAATTATTTTTATAAGTTTGTTCTTATACTGTAAATTCAATATTTCATTTCCTTATAAAGTCCTTGCTTTGGTTACCTAATGCTGCTCTAACAGGAGTGTACTACAAATGAGATAGCTTGAACAAACAGGAATTAATTCTTTTACAATTTTGGAGGCTTTAAGTCTGAGTTCAAAATGCCAGGCACTAGGAGTTGGGTGAAAGCTCCTCAACCTTGGGCTTTAGTTCTGCCTTCTGCTCCCGGCCCACTGAAGCTGGAGGTTTTTCTTTCCTCAGACAGCTGCTGGCTGCTGAGGCTGACAAGCTCAAGGTTGACAAGTAAAAAGGCACAGTTCCAATGTTACCAAACAACATGGGAGGTCACTAATTCAAGCGCAGATGAAGCTCCTAGATCAGCAGGGCATGACAGACTGTTGAACAATGACTTGGCTACATGCAGAGTTCAAAGAAAAGGCTAAAGACCAATCTCAAAGCTTCTTCTTAGATACAGGAAGCAGACCACATCCCTAAACCAGCTATTCAGCTGCTCATGGCAGATTCCACCATGGAGTTGATTGCCAGTTCCATCACAGGGAATAACTACTTCCAGCTACCCAGACACTTAACCTACCTCAGCAAGTTGATAACAACCTTAACTACCACAGTCCTAAATAAAAAATAATTATTTTTTAATTAATTAATTATTTTTTGAATTGATTAATTAACTAACATATATAACACTCCCTGCTTGCTGAACTTTGTCCTCAGGTAAATGCTGCATTTTTAATCTCTAGCAGTGATTGTTCCAAGGAGTGCCTATCTCCTTAGTATTATTATTCGCCTTGTACACATGTCTGTTGTTTGGATGAAAATTGAACCATGGGGGTGAGTTCAGTTCCAGGCCCAAAGGGTGACTATGGGTCATGGTCTTGAGGATTCTACCAGTGTCTATCTGACCAGTAAGCCAGGTGCCATCTAATTCTGGTTTTATGGCCTATAGGGTGAGATCCATGTAGTCCATTAGACCTTTGGACTAATGGTTTCCATGCATCTTTGATTTTCATCACTCTTCTTTGCTGGGGATGGAGAGAGACATAGTTGCCCCTTAGAAGGAAGCTCACAAATTTTTAACACCCCAATTACTAGTGATTGTAATAGGTTGTAGAATATTTTCTGTGTCAACCATTTTGTGCCAATTGACCTAGATGTACTTTGAAACTATGGTCCTCAACTCCAGAACCAGGGACTCATTCCCTCAAGGTTTTTGATTATGGCTAAAAAATTTGCATATCTTTGCCCCCTATATGCTCTACTATATCCATGAATAGAATGGCAGCATATGTAAATGCATGTGTAGAAATAACCTCTCTCAAACCTAGAGATATTTGTGATTATGGTCTCATTCTCCTTCACACACCTGTTAAGTTTGCTTGTCTATCCATATATCCACTTATAGATTATTGTTCTTACTGTTACTGCAGGATTACGTGTGTAATAGTATTTACTTCCGTTGTCTTTAAATTTTGTACTCCTCCCAGTGTCTTCTTTTGCCTTGATCTTTTTTTTTTTTTTTTCTGATCTTCCCCTTATTGTATATGGCCTTCCCCTTCACCCAATTTAATATGGGTCTACCCTCTTGCTAAAACGGCAAGGAGGCCACATGTTCTGACCTCCTCTAATCCCACAAAATGAAGACAGGATTACCAGCAGTAACCCGAGGCCTATTACTGCAAGGCCAGACATGCTGCCTCCCTCCAGGCCTTTCACCAACCATTCCTCCCAAAGCACCCACCACCTCTCTCCTGGGTCCGATAAGTCACTGCAGTGGCCACACAGAACTCACAGATTATGGGGTTTATTAGGGAAGCACCAGGCTACAACTCAAGTTCAGGAAGAACGCTCAGTCTCTCTCCCAGCCCACCGTCCCTCAGCCAAAAGTCTCTCACAGTCTCTTTCCCAGCAGTGCTGGTCCCTCGGTGTCTCACTCAGCGATGTGTGTCTCTTGTGTCTCTTTCCCAGCAGCACGTGTCTCTTTCAGGGGTGTGTGTCTCTTTCGGCAGCACGTCTTCCTCAACCAGCGGTCAGAGAGAGTTCTGCCTCCAGGAGGCCTCCTTTTGAGCCCGGCAGGGTGGTCAAACTAGCCAATCATAGCATCAGAACTCTAAGCACCTGAGAGAAAGTGGGCATCTCCCAGAACATTGTATTGTGCCACGCCCAACAGAAATACTCCACGTGGATAACATTTACAATCAGCTCCTCTGTTGCCCATTCCACCACTGAGTTTACAATGACTTATGGGTAGAAAAGCCATACTAAGTAATTTACTACACTGCACCTCTAATTAGTGGTTTACCCTCTCTTGGTCTCCCATATTTAGCCATTGAAGATTGTTTATTTTATTATGTGAAAAAAACTTTCTGTAGCTTTTTATAAAAATAGTCTCATGCAATATTTTCCTTTTTTAATTGACTACTTTCACTCAGGATTATGTCCTCCAGATTCATCCTTATTATGAGACGTTTCGCAGATTCCTCGTTATTGTATAGCATTGTATAGCATTCCACTGTTATATCCATTCAATTGTTGATGGGTATTTAAGTTGTTTCCATTCTTTTGCTATTGTGAAAAGAACCACAATGAACATGGGTGTTGTTGTTGTTGTTGTTGTTATTTGCCGTCGAGTCGGTCCCGACTCATAGCGACCCCTCCTTGGGTTTCCGAGGCAGTATCACTACGGAAGTAGGATTGCCCAACCTTCCTTCCGAGGAGTGGCTGGTGGGTTTGAACCGCCAGCCTTCTGGTTAGCAGTCAAGTGCCTTAGGCACTATGCTACCAGAGCTCCTGAACATGGGTGTACATGTATCTATTCATGCCATGGCTCTTATTTCTGTAGGATATATATCTAGTACTGGAATTCCTGGATCATACATTATTTCTATTTCCAACTTTTTGAGGAAGTATCATACTGTTTTCAATGGTGTTCATATTCTTTTACAACCCCACCAATCTTACCAGCAGGGTATGAAGGTTCCAGTTTCTCCACACCTTGAGAAACATTTGTTGTTTTCTGTTTTTTTGAACCTTGCTATTAGTGCCGGAGGGAGTTGATATCTCACTTTTTGATTTGCATATCTCTAATGGCTAAAGACTCTGAACATTTCTTCATGTGTTTATTGGCTATATGAATATCTTCTTTGGAGAAGTGTGTGTTCATGTACTCTGCCCATTTTTAATTGAGTTTTTTTGTCTTTTTGTTGTTAAAGTTTTAAAGTTTTCCATAAATTTTAGAGATTAATCCTTTGTCCAACATGTAATAGCAAAAATTTTTTTCGTAGTCCACGGGTTCTCTTTTTACTCTTTTGGTGAAATATTTTAATGTGTATAAGTATATAGTTTTTAGGATTTCCTACTCATCTACTTTGTCTTCTACTATTTGTCCATTCTTAGCTATGTTTGATCGTGTATTTATGCCATATATTCAGACCTCTAAGTTAGTCTCTGTTTTTTGTTTTCTCTTTGATAGTCTTTGTAATTTTAGGTTTTACTTTCAGATCTTTGATCCCTCTTGAGTTTATTTTTGTATATGGTGTGAGATATGGGACATGTTTTATTTTTCTGCCAATGGATATCCAATTTTGTCAGCACCATTTGTTAAAGATACTATCTCTTCTTCATTTAATCAGTTTTGGCCCTTTGTCAAAGATTAGCTGTCAATAAGTAGATGATTTACTTTTGAGTTTTCAATTCTGTTTCATTGATCTACGTTTCTGTCATTGCACTCTCACCAGGTTGATTTGACTGCTGTGGCTGTATAGTATGTTTTTGAAATTGGAAAATGTGAGGCTTCTACTTTTTTCTTCTTTAGTAGTGCTTTCCTTGTCCATGGTTTCATTCCTTTCCATATATAGTTGGTATTTAGTTCTTCTATTGTTTTAAAGAATATTGATGGAATCTGTCTGGATCTGAACTGAATTATGTCTATAGATCTCTTTGAGTAGTATTGACATTTTCACAATGCTAAATATTAATATCCATGAACATGGTATATTCTTCCATTTATATTGGCTTCTTACATTAATGTTTTGTAGTGGTTTTTTTTTTCTGTGTAAGTCTTTTATGTCTCTGGTTAAATGTATTCCCAAGCATTTCATCTTTTTTGTTGGCTATTACAAATGGTATTATTTTCCTGATTTCCTTTTCAGAGTTTTCTTCATTAGTGTACAAGAATCTAACTGATTTTTGAATGTTGATTTTGTACCCTGATACTTTGCTGAAACTTTCATTTAGTTCTAGCATTATGTCCACTGAATCTTTAAGATATTCTCTATATAAGATTATATCATCTGCAAACAGAGATAGTTTGACTTATTTGGTAATTTGAATACCTTTTATTTCCCTTTCTTGCTTTATTGCTCTGGCTAGGTCATCCAATAAAATATACAATATGATTGGTAGTAAAGGGAATCCTTCTTTGGTTTCCATTCACAAGGGGAATGCTCTCAGACTCTCCACTGAGACTCACGTTGGCTGTTGATTTTCCAAATATGTTAAGGAATTTCCCTTTTACATCTTAATTATGTCAATGAATTTTCCTTCTATTCTTATTGTGTTGAGCATTTTTATCAAGAATGAATGCTGGATTTTATCAAAACCCTCTTCATAATTGATATGATTATGTGGTACCTTTCCTTTGTTTAATTTGTGTAGTGGATTATGTTGATTTTTTGTTGTTGTTGTTGTTATTGTTGAAATATACTTGCATACCTGGCATTAGTCCCACTTGGTCATGAAGTATTATTTTTCTAAGATGTTGTGGCCAAAATATTGAATGATGCAGGAAACATCAAGAGAAGATGGCAGGAATACACAGAGTCACTGTACCAAAAAGAACTGATCAATCTTCATCCATTTCAGGAAGTGGCATATGATCTAGAACCAATGGTAATGAAGGAAGAAGTCAAAGCTGCAATGAAAGAACTGGCGAAGAACAAGGCTCCGGGAATTGATGGCATACCGATTGAGATATTTCAACAAACAGATGCCCCATTGGAGGCACTCACTCAGTTATGCCAAGAGATTTGGAGGACAGCTACCTGGCCAACTGACTGGAAGAGATCCATATTTGTGCCCATTCCAAAGAAAGGTGATCCCACAGAATGTGGAAATTATAGAACAAGATCATTAATTTTGCATGCAAGTAAGATCTTACTGAAGATAATTCAGAAACGTTTGCAGCAGTATATTGACAGAGAACTTCCAGAGGTTCAAGCTAGATTCAGAAGAGGACATGGAACAAGGGATATCATAGCTGTTGTCAGATGGACCTTGGCTCAAGGAAGGGAATACCAGAAAGATGTTTACTTGTGTTTTGTTGACTATGCAAAAGCATTTGATTGTGTGGATCATGACAAATTATGGATAACATTGAGAAGAATGGGAATTCCTGAGCACTTGATTGTACTCATGAGGAATCTGTACCTTGACCAGGAGGCTGTCATTCGAACAGAACAAGGGGACACTACATGGTTTAAAATCAAGAAGGGAGTGTGTCAGGGTTGTATTCTTTCTCCACACTTATTCAATCTATACGCTGAGCAAATAATCCGAGAAGCTGGACTATATGAAGAAAAACGTGGTATCAGGATTGGAGGAAGAATCATTAACAACCTGAGATATGCAGATGATACAACTTTGCTTGCTGAAAGTGAGGATGACTTAAGGCACCTACTGATGAAGGTTGAAGAATACAGTCTGCAGTATGGATTACATCTCAACATAAAGAAAACAAAAATCCTCACAACTGAACCAATGAGCAGCATCACAATCAATGGAGAGAAGATTGAGGTTGTCAAGGAATTCACATTGCTTGGTTCTACAATCGATGCCAACGGAAGCAGCAGTCAGGACATTAGACGACGTGTAGCATTGGGAAAGTCAACTGCGAAGGAACTGTTTCAAGTGCTGAGGAGCAAGGATATCTCATTTGAGGACTAAGGTGTGCCTGACACAAGCCATGATATTTCCAATTGCCTGGTATGCATGTGAGAGCTGGACAATGAATAAGGAAGACCGAAGAAGAGTTGATTCTTTTGAGTTGTGGTGCTGGCGAAGAATGCTGAAAGTACTGTGGACTGCTAAAAGAACTAACAGATCTGTCCTGGAGGAAGTGCAGCCAGAATGCTCCTTGGATGCAAGAATGGCCAGATTTCATCTCACCTATTTTGGTCATGTTGTAAGAAGGGACCATTCCCTGGAGAAGGATGTCATGCTTGGTAGGGTGGAGTGTCGATGAAAGAGGGGGAGGCCTTTAACGAGATGGATTGATATGGTGGCTGCGATGATGGGCTCAAGTATAGCAGGGATTGTGGGGCTGGCGTGGGATCGGGCAATGTTTCGTTCTGCTGTGCATGGGGTCCCTATGAGTCGGAAATGACTCGACGGCACTTAACAACAACAACAACAACAACAACAAGATATTGTTGGAGTATGTTGGCTAGATTTTGTTGAAAATTCTTGTGTCTGGTGGCGTACTGGACAAGGGAATTGACTGCTAATAGGAAGGTCAGTGGTTCAAAGTCACCAGCTGCTCCACGGAAGGAATACTGCACAATCAACTTGCGTAAAGATTTACAACCCCAGGAACCCAAAGGGGCCACTATGAATCAGAAATGATTCAATGACAATGAATTTGTTTTTATTGGTTTTATGTTCATGAGGGAAATTGACATATAATTTTATTTTGTAGTGGTCTCTTTATCTGGCTTTAGTATTAGAGTTATGCTCACTTCATAAAATGAATTCAAGAGGATTCCCTCATTTTCTGTCTTCTGGAATATTTTGGGTAAAATAGTGTCAGCTCTTCTCTGCATATTTGATAGAATTTGTCTGTGAAGTCACCTCAGCCATGATCATTTTTGTGTTATTGGGAGTTTTTTATGATCTGTCTGGAATTCCAATCACATCTAAGTTGTTCCTCTTGATGGTTTCCCATATAAATCTTAAGCTTTCTTCATTTTTTGACATTTTTTTTCCTATTGTTCCTCTAACAGGTTAGTGAAATATCTGTGTTCAACCACTTATTTTGTCTTTCATTGATCCTATTCTATTTTGCCTTTTCAATGTGTTATCTATTTCTGAAATCTTAATATTAGTCTTCTTAATTTCTATTTGCTCTCTTTATATGGTTTCTAATTTTTCCTCTATTTGTCAGTTTGTTCTTGTATTGTTTTCTAGAATTATTCTTGAGTTTTGGCTGTGGTTTTCTTGATTTTGTGAGTATTTCCCTTGATCTTTCTCTCAAACTATTAATGGTACGTAAATAAAACTATTTTATTTATTTATTTATTTGCTCAGATAATTCCATTGAGATTTCTTCCTCAAGTAGGTTTTCTGGCTCTATTTTGGTAACATGCTTGTGCCACTCTGTCTTTCCTCTCCCATTAGAGATAATAGGAGATCATCTATTATCTCTGAGACAATGAGGTGTTATTTTATTTGTATTTAGTCAGTGGTTATATGTTGGTGTGTTTTGCTTAGTCATTATTTTATATTTTTGTTTTATTTTATTTTTATTCTGTCAAGTTGAGTGGGCAGGTGTGCTTCTCTCCTTGCAATTTTGGCAGCACTTATACACTTGCTGCCTGTCTGCTGCTAGGTGTGATAGAAGATGCGAGTGTACATTGTTATCTGTTTGTTGTTCATGTATGGCAATTAAAGGCAGGTTGTTCTGGTGTTAGACACTATTTATTGTTGATCGGGTGGTGCAAGAGAGGGTAGTGACTCTCACCTAGTAGCTGGGACTGCAGCAGGTGCAGATGTGGTTATACAGTGTGGACAAAGTTGCTATTTTCCATTAGGTGGGACAAAAAAATGAATAAATAAGTTAAAAAGAAGAGGAAAAACATAAGCAACCACAAAAAAAGAAAATAATAAATAAAAAATGAATACAAGAAGAAAATACAGGAGAAAACAAACAATAGCAATGAAAATAAACAAAAAGCATTAAAAAAAGAATCAAAAATAGGGAAGAGAGCAAAAGAAAAAGAGAAGAGTAAAGGAAAAAAACTAAGAAAAATATAAAAAGAAAAACAAAGGAAGGAAATAAAAGAAAAAACAAGAAACAAAGAGGAAACAAGAAGGAAAAAACAAGATAAGGAAAAGAAAAGAAAACCATTAAAAAAAAATGAGAAAAGTGAGAGTATATGACATATGAGTGGTGCTTCTGCTGGCTAAGCAGGCAGCTGGGGGCCAGGCACCTGGTTCCAGAAGGGTCTCCTGCTAGCCTAGAAGATGGCTGAAAGCAGGGTTCCTAGTGCCAGGAGATGTTTCTGCTGGTCTGGAAAGTGGCTGGGGGCAAGGTGCCTGGTTCTGGAAGGAGTTCCTCCCAGTCTAGGAGGCAGATGATGGCAGGATACCTTGCCTGGGACAGAGTACCTGCTGGCCTAGAAGGGGGCTGGGAATGGGATGCCTGTTCTCTGAAAGAATTTCTGCTGGCCCAGAAGGGAACTGGAGCCAGGGAATCAGTCTGATAGGGAGTTCCTTCTGATCTAGAAGGTGGATGTGTCCGAGGAATGACCACACCTCTGGTCACTGGAAGGATGTGTTGAATAAGGGGAAGATTGCATTTTTCTGGTCGCCAGCTATGCTACTGGTATGGGAGTCTGTTGTTATGGGAGTCTGTTGTTACTGGTATGGGAGTCTGTGAAGTCTTGGACAGGCAGAGCCAATTATCAGGTTGCTGCTCCAATAGGAACAGTGCTTGCAAGAATTCAAAATGGCCATGCTCTGTTAGGTTAGTTGACAATTCACCACTCATTTTGTCTCCTTGTTGACTGTTTTCATTCAGTTTCTTCTTCTAATTAGTATTTGATCCACTTCTTTTTATTTTCCTTTGAACCTCAGGATTGCAGGGTTATCATCTGCATCTGTTTCATTTGGTTTCTTATGTCTTTGTTGTAGAGGGTCTTGATAGCATATGTGCCTAGTCCATCTTGCCTAAAGTCTCCTAGGTTTCATATAAATAGAAGATGTATCAAAAAACCTTTATTTCTTCTTGCAAATTGGAGCAATGGAAATGAAAGACAGGTACAGAGGTTGTAAGAGTAAAAACAGAAAATCTGTAAACAAAGATATGGTAAATGAAATAAATGAGGATTTGAAGGTCAAGGGCACAAAGCTAAAAAGAAATGGAGAATAATAAATTAAGTTGAGGTGGAAGAAATATGAAAGAAGACTTCTTTCGCTGAAAGGAAGGAAAACATGAGAAATAGCATATGGGAGAAGTTGAACCCCCCAGGATAGCTGTCAAAGTCTGATGGATAAATTAATGTAAGACTTTAATTGTACCAATTCTTCTAATCACAAATAGCATTATTAATATTAGGAGCTCTGGTGGCATAGTGCCTAAGACACTTGACTGCTAACTAGAAGGCTGACGGTTCAAACCCACCATAAAAACATAAATCAAGAAATACCTCTATAAATAATGAAGTCATGTGTAAAATCATCATAATTAAAGCATTAAATATTATTTCAATCACTTAGATTAATTCATTTATTTTATTGCCTAGAAAATTTAGTCAAAACATTCCAATCAGTTTGGGTGCTTGGAAAATTTTTAATATTTCATCATTAATTCATTCAATAATCAGTTGACATCTACAAAGAACTTGGGAGCAGTGAAGTAAGGAGGAGCATGTAAACCTTAGCTCTTTTAATCTAGGTTCCTAACCCTACAAATTTAAAAATAGCATTGCCAAAGAATTCTGACCTTATAGAACTAAGTGTGAGACCTCCATTGTAATTTACATTTATTTTGGAAATAGTGAATTCAGTTTTATTAGATTTCCTGAATGTGAGAATGAATGATATACAGTGCAAAAAGTTTATTTCAAGAGAAACAAACTATTTTATAATGAAAATATACACTCTGTAGAAGTAAAATCAGAGAGTTTTTTTGAAAGTCTAGAGACTGCTCTACTCTAGGTGGGGAAACATTCAAAATCACCAAGTGAAGATGGCCACACTGGAGAACAACAAAGAAGCAAGCATCTTTATACCTTCATTTAGTTACAATAGTTTGATTGGCTGAAAGGCAACTGGGAGATTCAGAGGGAAGTTATCTTAAAGTATGACTTGAGTGGGGATTGTTGAATAACGTGTGTGGGAATTACATGATTGGTTAAATGTGCATAACTGCAAGTATTCTTGCTTTTAAGATGATTGCAAGTCACAAGACAATGGCAAGACATAGTTTTCTGGGAACAGGTTACTGAAACTGCTTTTACAAGCCTGCCTTTTCCTGGGGGTCGACTGTAAAGATTTGGAAATAATGTTATGTGTCAAGACCCTGAGGACATAGGCTATCACACCCTGCATTGTTTGACCATAAGACCCCTTAGGAACAGGCTGTGATGTTCTACATTTGCCTGACAACAGAGAAAAAAAAAAAAGAACATTTCCTTAAGGGTATATAGTTATGTCAGCACAAAGTTTAAGCACAGGAGAGAAAAATAGCTGTTGGGAAAGGCAACATTAATATTCAACATGGAATCCAGACTTATGTCAAGACTTAAGATGGAGTTAAGGCTCCACTTTCAGACTGCTCTATTTATACACCATGTATTTCAGATTTTAGACTTTCATATAATATGGAATACATCTCATTTTTTTTCTAGAAATGTAAAGCCCCTTACATAGCACTAAGTGTCTTACATAAACATGGCAATTAAAATTCTTCAGTTTGAATGGAAAATTTTAAATAAGACTGGAGATAACATTTAATTAAAATCAGAGATTCTCTGCAATACAATTTCCAAAAAGAAGAAAACATGTAATTCAGACACACATTTTAGAAAACAGCTGCAAAAACAACCTTCAATAATGAAGCTTCTTGACTGGAGAACATTCATATAAATAGACCAAAATGAAATAAGGTAACCAGGGGAAGGAAAATAAAAAGCTGGGTCATCAGACCTTGCTTTCTGTATAACAATCTGCAGTTCTTAAATTCGGTATCTCCAACTTACCTGCATATAACTCAGTCATTCTTTGACACTGGTAGAAATAGTTTTGACCTTTGTTTGAGAAGTCTTGTATTTTGTACATTGACACTGTGAGAAATGTCTATATTGGCACTGAAATGTCAATATTTTCAACTCCATGAGTTAAGCAGTTTCTAAAATGATTATTTCATAAACACCCTGATATTATATAACCACAAATTATAAAAAGTCAGGGTTGTATGTGTATGTGAAAAGGTAAATAAAGAGCAGAGGAATTGAATGCATATTTCTCTAGAGTGATGTACATTAAAAATTTGAACAAAACTATATTTTCAAAACAGCTTCAAATAAGGAGATATGGAAAGTCTATCGTAAATTGAAATACTCTGTAATAAAAATTTAATAGCTATAATCCTATGTTAATATCTATTAAAAAGAGAGAGAGAGCATAATGATCTATCTCTGTTAATAGACTTACTGAAGGAATTACTTCGTGGGTTTGACCTCAGGCCTTAAAAGCACCTTAATTTTTAGAATCTTTGTTCTGTAGTAAATTCTAATAACCAATTAACAGTAATAAAACTGAATTTTCTCTGAATATATGTTTGTAAATGATGGACAACAAAATTTGACATTTTCTCAGATACTGAAGAATGCTTTGTTTAATAATTTAAACAAATATTCATAGAGTGATTGTATTCACATTTTTCTTAATTACTGGAAAGTATAATTTACCAATATGTTCTCATATCAGACATTTTTTCTTAAATTTAATAATTTTAGTGTTATAATGCAGATACCTAAAGAACCTTGGCATTCCTAGGTTTAACACGTGCCATTTTAGCAGTTCCAAAGGAACCCAGTGATCCATGACCAAAAGCAATTTAAAATTTTGCTGAAATATCAGTTTATACTTACATGTGAGGAGAGACAACTTAGGGACGCCCGAAGTAGCAAGCGGGAAGAGCAGGAGAAAGGGGATAAAACCAGGAAGCCAGAGAGAAGAGCAGTCAGCCAAAGGGATTAGGTGAGGAGAGGCAACTCAGGCCCACCCAGAGTAGCAGATGGGAAGAGCAGGAGAAAGGGGAAAAAAAGCCAGGAACCTGGATAGAAGAGCAGTCAGCCTCAGGCTTACAAGTGAGGAGAGACAACTCAGGGACGCCTGAAGTAGCAAGTGGGAAGAGCAGGAGAAAGGGGTTTAAAAGCCAGGAAGCCAGAGAAAAGAACAGTCAGCCGAAGGGATTAGGTGAGGAGGGGCAACTCAGGCCCGTCCAGAGTAGCAGGCCAGAAGAGCAGGAGGAAGGGGATAAAAAGCCAGGAACCCAGACAGAGGAGCAGTCAGCCCCAGGGACAACTCAGGGATGCACAAAACAGCAGGGCAGAAGAGCAGGAGAAAGGGGTTAAAGCCAGGAAGCCAGACAGAGTTACAGTCAGCCACAGGGACCCAGTTGGGGGTGATACGAGAGGTCTCCAACAGCAAGACAAACTTGTCTGTCGGTTTGTCCTACTGTGGTGACATGTAGACTTGAGTTTTGAGGCTGAGCCTCTGGTGTTTAAAACCCAGCGAGTGCACCTGGTGCACAGGTAACAGCCCAGCTTGTAGACTGAGACAGACTAGGAAGAAGGAAGAGGCCGTCCACTTCTGAAAGAATTGGCCAGGGAAAACCTTATGAATATCAAAGAAACACTGTTTGGTACATTACCGTACACCTTTAGGACTAGTCCATTTAGGCTAAAAGGTTCGCAAAATAGGACTGGGAAAGAGCTGCAACATCTGAGTAAACCCAGCCTTACTCATATGGAAAGATGATGGGCTCAAGTATAGCAGGGATTGTGGGGCTCGCGCGGGATCGGGCAGTGTTTCGTTCTGCTGTGCATGGGGTCGCTATGAGTCGGAAACGACTCGACGGCACTTAACAACAACAACAACATCAATTTATATGTGTTAATTGTGAGCAGAAATATCACTATGCTAGAATAGTCTAAACAAAGTCATAAATGAAGATGAATTGCATCTTTGCAGAATCACTAGCTTTGTATTTTTTGCTTAATCTTATGTAAATGTTCTTACATTGAGAAACCACATATCTTAGCAATGAGTTAAGTGGTATTACTTTACTTAATCCATTGATGTATGTAGCTATATCATCTACACTGGAGTTTATTTATCCCTTCATGAAATAAGTAATATCTAACCACATTCAGTTTCAATAAATACCACAGATGGATTATCCCAAATCATATTTCCCAGGTTATTGGGTCCTAAAAGACAGGGATCAGACCATAATCATGCTTTTTTAAAAAATTTGAACCAAATTATATTTTCAAAACAGCTTCAAATAAAGAGATATGGAAAGTCTATTGTAAGTTGAAATGCTCTGTAATTTGGGCTATTTAATAGGTGCTCAACATTTAAATGAATAAATAAATAAATATATCAGGAGGTTGATTATTAAGGCATCTGAGTGGACTTCACTAAAGAAACAACAAACGTCACGCACTGCTGTGGAGTCGGATCCAACTGATAGCCACTCCTCCTTGGGTTTCCCAGGTGGTATCTCTACAGAAGTAGATTGCCCATCTTCCTTCCCAGAAGTGGCCAGTAGGTTTGAACTGCCAGCTTTCTAGTTAGGAATCAAATGCCTTAGGCACTATGCTACCAGAGGTCCTGGACTTCACTAGTCTTTGATTATAAAGACACAAACAGCTACAAAGCAATGATACGATTTAAGTGAGAGAGTTTCAGAAGTCAGTATGATTTTATTGATAAGATAATATAATTAGTGTCAGAACTAGTCCATGCAAATCAACTTTATTTCAAGTAATGAACATGAGGTACATCCTAAAGCTTGAACCTTTAGGCCAAATTCTGAACATAATTTTGTTCTTCCTGTGCTGACGAATAAAAAAAGGCATTTGACTGCTAACCAGAAGCCTGGGGGTTCAAACCCACCAGCCACTCCTGGGAAGGAAGACGGGCAATCTACTTCTGTAAGAGATACCACCTCCGAAATCCAAGGAGGGATCGCTAGGAGTCAAACTCCACTGGATAGCAGTGAGTTTGTTTGTTTTTTGTGCCAATGAATAAATTTTCCAGTTCATAACTACATAATCTCTAATAACATCATCAGTTATAAAACCCTGGGATTAGAATTGAGATGGCAGAGCAATAATTATCTAAATAGCGCATTTTCTAAATAGCCTAACAGAGGTGTGTTGGAGCCACTGAATTGTTAAAATATTGTGAATTTTGTGAGCTCCTCATAAATGAAATAAATTATATTAAAAACAAATATTGAGAATGTCTGCTGTGATGATAATGCTGTTATAGAGAATTTACTATATGAGATTAAATTGTTAGCAGCAACTAGAAAGTTTAGACAGGATGCTTAAGAGAAATTGAGTTTTTGTTATACAGGAAGAACAAATTAAAAAAAGAAAGTGAGAATAGTTGTACAATATGAAGAGTGTAAACAGTGTTGCTGAAATGTACACCTAAAAATCATTGAGTTGGTGCATATTTTGCTGTGTATATATTCAGCAACAATTTCTTTTTAAATATTGATATTCAAAATTCATCATTTCCTACTTATTTTGTTATATTTTGATATCATCTATGCTCTTTAGTTTATTTATGTCATTGTATCCACATGATGGAAGTATGTGATAATGCTATGTTACTGAACATGTTTTTCCTATCCACATTTAGTAATTTCACATTGGGAGCTTAATATTGTCCATGATGGAATTATTCCCAATGAAGATACTGGCAAATGCTACAAATCATTTTTATAGCCTAGTTTTATTTGCTATTGTTATGTGCCATGAAGTTGCCCCGACTCATAGCGAGCCCTCCTTGCGTTTCCGAGGGGGTGTCACTAGGGAATTAGATTGTCCAACCTACCTTCCGAGGAGTGGCTGGTGAGTTTGAACCACCAAAGTAGTGCCTAAGGGATCTGACTGCTAACCAGAAAGCTGGCAGTTCAAACCCGCCAGCCACTCCTCGGAATGAAGGTTGGACAATCTACTTCTGTAGTGATACTGCCTCGGAAACCCAAGGAGGGGCGCTATGAGTTGGGGCTGACTCAATGGCACATAACAACTCCAACAACATATATGTAATCAAGAGTAATCAGCAAGTTAACAACACACTTGCAAACACCCTGGTCAGTAGAAAGAAAGAATGCCAGCTTTCGGTGCAAATTTTGAAAATAGGGTGAATGAGAAAACATATATACATACAGTTTGGTATAGAGGTGGTTGAGGTTGATGAGATTACTTATAATGAAATTAGTTCTGTAAACCTTAAACCTACTTCTTGCTCCAAAATGCAATCTCTATCATGTCCCTTTTTCTTTGCTAAATCTATATTTCTCTTTTGTGGTATTTATGACAATTCTATAAGTTTGTATAATGTCTAGTTTAATATTTGTCTTCCTATTCTAATGTATATGATCATGTACTCTACTGTCCCCCTTGTTTTATCTTCTATGTCTGTTCCAAAGTACCTGTAATTCTCATGGTAAATTCCCTGTATGTACTTACTTTTTGAACGAATGGATAAATGGCTAGAAGAATGCATCTTCCTTGAAGTCTATTTTATTGTTGTTTGATCCAAGGGAACTGATGGGAGCATTAGAAAAATAGTTTCAATTTGTCAATAATGTGCTGTAGAACAATAAATAAGTCATTTCTTAGCTGGTAGCACTTTCACTAGATTTAAACACTCAGAACTTGATGAGAATGTTTATTCACTCCATCCTCTTTCCACTCTTTCATAAAGTCATACCTCGACTGGATGAATGCTAAAGAGACAGTGAGAGAGTCTAAGAAAGAGAAACATTATACACATAGAGAGTCATTTGGAATGTGAACATTTTCATACACTATGCAGTTTCATTCCAGAGTTATCAGTGCTTTAAAAAACAGTCAAATGCTTTCCCCCATTTTCTCCCGTCAAAACTTTCACTTCTGCAAAAATAAAGCAATCGCTTTCCCTATAAGACCAAATCAAAAAAGAAAACTTTTGCCATTTTTTTTTCAGTTTTAGAATAATTAAAATGTTATTTAGCACTGTCTCTGATTTTCTCTCATGGGTCTGAGGAAGTTGAGACTAAAGCACAGAACACAAATGGTATTTTTTTCTTCTTTCTCAAAACATGTAAAATCTATAATAGACAGTACTGAACTTAGCAATTCCCTTTTTAAATGTAGATAAAAATTCTAATTAGTTTATGTTCCTATAAATTGTGAGACATTTAAGAAATGCTTAAAACACTTTAACAAATATGTTTATACTGAGAAAAAAAAAGAAATGCATATTAAAAACATATGAGAAACAGGTTTTGAAATATTGAAAACATTAACAGTAATAGTTTGTGACATATTAAAATCATCATCTATTTATTTAGAACTAAATTAAACAGACAGATATAACTTAGTTTCTATGTGTTTTAAAAGACCTTAAATATGTACCAATTAAATCATCAGTGCATTAATATTATACTTGAAATTGCTTCTATTAAAAAAACTAACACTAGTATATGAAAATGCCTTTAGGTAGATAAATAAAAAGCAATTATGTCAACTTAAAGTAATATGCTTTTGATGTCAGATTTTGAAAGGGATCCCTGACCATTTTATCATGAGACATTTTGATGCTAGTTTAAACTGTTCATTATCTGAAAAATATAAAAGGTCATGTGGCTTTTTAAAGAATTTTCTGTAAAAGTTGCCAATAACAATCACAAAATGTCATCCAGAGAAAGTAAGTATAAGATAAAAATTCTCCCAGAAATCAAGATGTGACTATTAATGTGGTCAAGTCTTTAAAGAGCTGTCAAGTGTAAGCTATTTATTTTTTTAAATTTGTGTGTACTTATTAGACATAACAACAACAACATTAGATTTTAGGATGCCAGCCCCACTCACATCCAGGCCCACCACACAGAGGACTACAACACTCTAATTTCTGAATTAAGAGAACTGAAAATAATGAATGCATCCACTAGATATGTGTGAAAGCCATCTCAGGGAAAGGTTTCTGGCCAAGGAAAGATCTTTTAGAGATATGTTTAAGAAAGAGAAAAGGGAGAGTTTATCAATGAACAGTTTAAAGAAGATAGTTTCCACCTGAACAGGCTCCATACAACGATACAGGCCTAAACTTATATAAAGAAGAAGAAGAAGGAAAAAAAAAAAAAAAAGGAAAGAAAGAAAATTCTCAACTTTATCATTTGTAGTTATATGTTTGTGATTCTGAAAGTTTTTTTTTTTTTTTTTTTTCCCTCCCTTTCAATAAGTTTCCCATCAAAATGTAATCTCTCTAGCATGGCCAAAATATGGAGGCTTAATCTCAACATATTTCCCTCCAAAGCCAAATGTGATGGGAATTTTTTGTAAACACAGCACTCTAAGAAAACACAAGTAAGTGATAATTGCCAACTATTGCCTATCAAACCCACCAACCAGTCCTTGGAAAGAAGGTTGGGCAATCTACTTCTGTAGTGATATTGCTTCATAAATCCAAGGAGGGGTCACTATGAGTCAGTCCGACTTGATAGTAAATAACAATAACAACAGCCTATCTCTGGCTTAAGGTCTTTCAGTTAGTAAATTAACATTAACAATCAATATTCTAGCTCAGAGAGGTGAAATGAGGCATATGGTAAGCAAAGGAAGCAAATGATTATTGGGTAGAATAGGATCAAATATGAATTTCTATCTACTCAGTGATATTGCCTAGGGTCTGACCTAAGCATGTGAGACATTGTAGTTACCATTGACCACTAGATAATTTGAGCATTAAAATTGTCTACTTCATAAATACGCAAAAGATATATTGCTAGGACAAGATATGCGTATAATATGTGGCTGGGCTCCAGGACAAAAGTTATAGATGGAAGATTAGTGACCCAAGAACAAAGTTTTCTTGCTACATTAACATGTTCCAACCCACAGCTAAAGGAGAAGTGCCTTTAACTTTGTCAACTGCCAAGGCTTGGAATTCTAGCTCTGCATTTTGAAACAGTTATTGAGTTAAAGGGTATTAGAATTAATGAAGCTGTAAGCAGTCAACACATGGCCTTTGTGAAATAAAAAGATGTTTATAGGGAGAAAGTAATGAGCTGTGATTGAACTGGTCAGACCACCCAATTCATCTCATTAAGAAGCACACAAGAGAATTTGGTCAGGAAATCTAAATTGGAAAGATAAAACTGTGTTCCTCCCTTAAGCTACTAACTTGACCTGCTATAATATCTTTTCATGGTTCTCAACATTTTATGGTATGGTTTATATTTTAAAGAGAATCAATAGTCTGGTTCTCAGTTTTGCTAAATTAGACTTCACACACACACACACACACACACACACACACAAATACATATACATACACCAAGGTAGGTAAAGTATTGTTCAATGAACTGAGGAAAAGAGAATAATTAATTGTTTCTCCGTTTTGTTGTGAAATGAAAAGCTGACTTGGCTAAAATGAAAAATACCGTTAGTAAAGTACAGAAGAAAATGTGGTCAACACCCCACTAGAGCAGTATTTTTTCACACATTCTTTGACTACTTAGTTCAGTTAAATTCATGATCCATAAAGCACAGAGCTATAAAATCCATTTCTTGTTGCTGTATGGAATTAAAGTATTACTAATCATGCTTGAAGAATCATGCTTTTGCAGGTACTCTGGAAATCTCGTTAAAGGGAAGACTAAATAACTGCAGACATTTTTTCTATTTTGACAAGCAATTGATGGTGGTAACATTTTTAATCTTGTTTTAAAATTCTTAAAATTAACTAATAATAAGAATTTTGATCATCAGTTCTACTATTCTGATTAAATGCAAAACAAAAATACTTGCAAAACTGAACTCATTATACCATTCCTCTGGAATAAAGAAAAATTGTGCTCTATTTAAAAGTAAAATAAAGAGGTTTATTGAAGGTTCAGCTCAGAACTGGGAAACCACGGCCCATTTATATGGAATCTCAATACTTACGCAAACATTTCTATAGAGTTTAGACAAAACATACCAAACCAAAACCAAACTCATTGCCGTCGATCAACTCATAGTGACCCCCTTGGGTTTCCAAGGCTGTAAATCTTTACAGAAGTAGATTGCCCAGTCTTCCTTCTGCAGAGTGGCTGGTGAGTTTGAACCAGCAATCTTCTGGTTAACAGTCAAATGCCTTAGACAGTACACCACCAGAGCTCCTTAGACAAAAAAAAAAAATTTGCTGTTGTGGTTGTTATGCAATTAACAGAAATTAGAGGTGGGCTTTCTAAAAGTACAGTCTAGTTAGTGATTGAGAGGTAGGGTGTAGGTGGGCTTCCCTGGTTGCAGACCTATCTTGGATTACAGTAGTAATTGCCAAGTAGAGAGGGTACACTGGGAATCATGGAACAATGGCAGAACATGCTGGTGTGGGAATGTGCTAGTAAAACTGCTTTTGCAAGTATGTCTTTTCTGAGGTCCCATTGTAGAGAAGATTTTTTGATAATGCTTTGGGTCAAGACCCTCTTAATGGTCTGTGACATCTTGCTTCAACTTGACCACAGGAAAAAGCTGTCCCTTCAAAGTATAGTTAATTGAAGGCTCAGCACAGGACAGAAAACTGCTGTTTTGAAATGAGGCCTGTTATCAAGTCTGGGGCAGGATTCCCTACTTATACTAATTGCTTCACATAATTTCTCTCACTCACTTCTTGCTACCTAATTTGTTTTTTTTTTAAAAAATATGGTAATGCATAGATGTTGTTGTGGTTAGAGACCAAGGTGTTTGTTTGTCTCTGAAGCTGCTCCAACTCTGTCCCCTGTTACTTCTGTAATGTGTGTGAATGATTTTGTAGCACAAGTGCATATGGAAGACTACCTTCAGCCCAAACTATCCTTGGTCTCGGGCATATTCCTGGTCACCTACCCCTACCTGATCTTGCCTGTCTATGCATTTACTCATAATATTGTTCATGTATTTGTCTCTGTTGAATATATCTTTTGTGCATGTTTCTGTGTCCTCTCTTTCCCCATTGTCTCTATGCTGTTCACAGACTCTTTCCATACTGCCCCTCCCCTCACTCAAATCAACATGTGACCCCCATCTAGTCTGAAATTTTCCCTCCCTTTCCCTCCCATCCCTGGTAACCAACAAAGTGAATTTCCTTCCCTGTGTAAACCTTTCCTTGACTTTTTGCAATAAAGGACTCATATATATATATATATATAATTTTCTCCCCTGGGTAAACCTTTCCTTGACTTTTTGCAATAAAGGACTCATACAATATATGTCCTTCTGTGATTGACTTATTTCACTCAATATTGTTGTTGTTGTTGTTAGTGCTGTTAAGCCAGCTCCAACTCATAGAGAAAGTATGTACAACAGGACAAACCATTGCCTGATCCTGAACCAGCCTCACAGTCCTTGCTATACTCAGTCCATTGTTGCAGCCACATTGTCAATCCATCTCATTGAAGGCCTTCCCCTTTTTCACTGACCTTCTACTTTACCAACTATGCCATCCTTCTGTAGGGAATGGTCCCTTCTGACCACATGATCAAAGTAGGTGAGATGAAGTCTGGCCTTTCTCACTTCCAAGGAGCATTCTGGCTGCATTTCTTCCAGGACAGATTTGCTTGTTCTGGTAGTCCATGGTATTTTCAGTATCCTTTGCCAATACTATAGTTCAAAAGCGTCAACTCTCCTTTAGCCTTCCTTATCTAGTTGTTCAGCTTTCGTATGCATATAGGGTGATTGAAAATACCATGGCTTACCTTAGGTGCACCTCAGTCTTCATAGTGACACTTTTGCTCTTCAAAACTTTAAAGAGGTCTTTTGCAGCAGATCTGGCCAGTACAATACAACTTCTGATTTCTTGACTGCTGGTTCCATGGGTGTTGATTGTAGATCAAGTAAAATCCAAGTCTTTTCTTCATTTATTGTGATATTGCTAATTGGTCCACCTGTGATAATTTTTGTTTTCTTTATGTTGAGGTGCAATACATACTGAAGACTGTATTCATTAATCTTCATCAGTAAGTGCTTCAAGGACTCTTCACTTTCAGCAAGCAAGGTTGTGTCATCAGCATATCACAGGTTGTTAAAGAATCTTCCGTTAATCTTGATGTCACATTTTTTTCATGTAATCCAGCTTCATAGATTAATTTTTCACATACAGATTGATGATATTAAACCAGGCAGTACCCCCTTGTTCTGTTTGAAAGACTGCCTCTTGGTCTATGTAAAGTTTCCTCATGAGCACAATTAACTGTTCGAGAATTCTTGTTTATTGCAACATTATCTGTAATTTTTTATGATCACACAGTTGAACACATTCACATAGTCAATATAACACAGGTAAACACCTTGCTTTCAGCCAAGATCAATCTCCGTCAACAATTATAGCCTTCATTCTACTTCCTCTTCTGAATCCAGCTTGAATTCCTGGCAGTTCCCTGTTAACATACTGCTGTATATGTTATCTTTAGCAAAATTTTACTTGTGTGTAATATTAATGATATAGTTTGATAATGTCCACATTCTGTTGAACCACCTCTCCTTGTAATGGGCACAAATAAAGATCTCTTCCACTCAGTTGGCCAGGTAACTGTGTTCCAAGTTTCTTGGCATAAATGATTAAGCACTTCCAGCACTGCATTATTTGTTGAAACATCTCAATTGATGTTCTGTCAATTCCTGGAGCCTGTTTTTTTTGCCAATTCTATCAGTGTAGATTCAACTTCTTCCTTTTGTACCATTAGTTCTTGATCATATGCTACCTCCTAAAACAGTTGAATATTGACCAATTCTTTTTGGTACAGTAGCTCTGTGTATTCCTTCATCTTCTTTTAATGTGTCCTTCATCATTCAATATTTTGCTCATAGGATCCTTCAATATTGAAACTTGAGACTTGAATATTCTCTTCCTTTCAGCTTGAGAAATGCTGAGTGTGTTCTTACCTTTTGGTTTTCTAACTCTAGGTCGTTGCACATATCATTATAATACTTTACTTTGTCTTCTCAAGCTGTCCTTTGAAATGTTCTGTTCAGCTCTTATATTCTGTCATTTCTTCCATTCCATTGAGCTACTCTGAATTCAAGTGGAAGTTTCAGAGTCACTTCAGACATCCATTTTGCACTTTTCTTCCTTTCCTATGTTTGAAATGATCTTTCACTTGCTTCACAGATGATTTTCTTTATGCCATCCCACAGTTCATCTTTTCTTCAGGCATTAATGTTCAGTTTGTCAAATCTGTTCTTCAGATGGTCTCTAAATTCAGGTAAGATATAATCAATGTCATATTTTGGCTGCTGGAGACTTCTTTAAATTTTCTTCAGCTTCAACTTGAACTTGCATATGAGCAATTTATGCTCTGTTCCACAGTCAGCTCCTGGTCTTGTCCTGACTGAAGATATTGAGGTTCTCTATCTCCTCTTTCTACAGTTGTAGTGGATCTCATTTGGTTTCCATCTGGTGAATTCCATGTATATAGCCACATTTTATGTTGTTGATAAAAAAGGTATTTGCAGTGAATAAGTCACAGGTCTGGTGAAACTCTATCATGAGAACTCTAACTTTATTTTTATCACCAAGTCATATTTTCCAATTACTGATTACTCTTTGTTTCCAAATTTTGCATCCTAATCACCAGTAATAATGAATACATCTTGTTGTATGTTTGGTCAATTTTAGACTACAGAAGATGATAAAAGTCTTCAATTTCTCCATCTTTTGCTTTAGTGGTTGGTGCATAAATTTGAATAATAGTAGTACTAACTGGTCTTCCAGTTATTCTATCACTGACAGCATTGAAATTCAGGCTAAATCATGAAATGCTCTTTTTGATGATGAATGTGATGCCATTCCTCTTCAGTTTGTCATTATTGATATAGTAAACCATAAGTTTGATTAAAAATGGTCAATACCAGTCCATTTCAGCTCACTGATGCCTAGGATATCAATCTTTATATGTTTCTTTTCATTTTCGACAACTTCCGGTTTTCCTAGATACATACTTCGTACATTCCATGTTCTGATTATTGGGATATTTGGAGCTTTTATTATTATTTTTCCCCCATTTTAAGTTATGCCCCATCAGCAAATGAAGGTCCTGAAAGATTTATTCCATCAAAATCATTAAGGTCAACTCTAATTTGAGGAAGATAGCTACTTGGCCAACTGACTGGAACATATTGATATTTGTGCCCATTCCAAGGAAAGGTGATCCAACAGAATGTGGATATTATCCAACAATATCATTAATATCATGTTGTTGTTGTTATTGTTGTTATGTGCCGTCAAGTTGGATCTGACTCACAACGACCCCTCCTTGGGTTTCTAAGGCTGTAACACTATGGAAGTAGATTGTCTAATCTTCCTTCCAAGCAGTGGCTGGTGGTTTGAATTGCCAGCCTTCTGGTTAGCAGTCAAATGTCTTAGGCACTATGCTACCAGAGCTCCTCATTAGTATCATATATATGTAAAATTTTGCTCAAAAATTAAAAAATGGTTGCAGTAGCATATTGACAGGGAACTGCCAGAAATGCAAACTGACTCAGAAGAGGACATGAAACAAAGAATGTCATTGGTGATGCCAGGTGGATCTTGGTTGAAAGCAAATAATACAAGAAATATGTTAATTTATGTTTTGTTGACTATGCAACGGCAGTCAACTATGGAGCTTAACAAATTACGGAAAACACTAAGAAGAATGGGAATTTCAGAACACTTAATTGTGCTCATGAGGATCCTGTACATAGACCAACAGGCTGTCATTTGAACAGGACAAAGGGATACTGCATGGTTTAAAATCAAGAAGGGTGTGTCAGGGTTGTTTCCTTTCACCATACTTATTTAATCTGTATACTAAGCAAATAATCCAAGAAACTGGACTACTTGGAGAGCACTGCATCAGGATTGCAGGAAGACTCATTAGCAACCTGCAATATGCAGATGACACAACTTTACTTGCTGAAAGTGAAGAAGACTTGAAGCACTTACTAATGAAGATCAGAGACTACAGTCTTCAGTATGGATTACACTTCAACATAAACAAAAACAAAAGTCCTCAAAACTGAACCAATAAACAACATCAATATAAATGGAGAAAAGTTTGAAGTCATCAAAGATTTCATTTTACTTGGATCTACAATCAACATCCATGGAAGTAGCAGTCAAGTAATCAAACATATTGCACTGGCAAATCTGCTGCAAAAGACCTCTTTAAAGTTTTGAGAAGAAAAATGTCACTCTGAAGACTAAAGTGTGCTTAATCCAAGCCATGGTATTTTCATTCATCTCATATCCATGTGAAAGCTTGACAATAAATAAGGAAGACCAAAGAAGGGTTGATGGTTTTGAATTGTGGTGTCGGCAAAGAATACTGAAAATACCATGGGCAGCCAGGAGAATGAACAAATTAGTCCCATAAAAAGTGCAGCTGGAATGCTCCTTGGAATCCAGACTGGCAAGACTTTTCTCATCTGCTTTGGTCATGTTTTCCAAAGGGACCATTCCCTGGAAGAGGATCTAATGCTTGCTAAGTTAGAGGGTGAAAGAAAAGAGGAAGACCCTCACCAAGATGGATTGACACAGTGGCTGCAATGATGGGCTCAAATATAGCAAAGATTGTGAGAATGGTGCACAACTGAGCAATTTTTCATCCTAGTGTACATAGGGTCACTATGAGTTGGAGTTGACTTGATGGCACCTAACAACAAGATGAACTACGCTGAGGAGGCAGCTCTTCCACAGTCATACATTGAGTGACTTCCAACTTGAGGGGCACATCTATTGATGACAAAGTTTCATGGCTATTCATAAATATTTCCAGTAATATACCAGATAGTGTTTCACTGCTATTCATAAGGCTTTTGTAGCTTTTTAGAAATAAAGAAAGTAAATAAGAGATGACATAATTGGCCTCTGGACTCAAAGCTAGTAGTGAAGTGGACTGGATGGCATGAAAGGGCCCTAGTTTGTGCCTATTGTTGTTGTTGTTAGGTGCCATCGAGTTGCCTCCAACTCATAGTGACCCCATGCACAGCAGGATGAAAGACCGCCCGATCCTTGCTATACTTGAGCCCATTGTCACAGCCACAGTGTCAATCTATCTCGTCGAAGACCTCCCTCTCTTTCGTCAACCCTCCACCTTACCAAGCATGACATCCTTCTCCAGGTAATGGTCCCCTCTGACAACATGACCAAAGTAGGTAGTTTGTGCCTAGGCTATGTATATTAACGGAACTCACATTTATCTGAGTTTGTCTGGTAAACTGGTAACTTGGGCCACAGATTCGTTTTGCTGGAAAAAAATTCTTTTGCTGGAATAGTGAGAATTGTCCTGAGAAATAGCTATCCTGAAGAAGTACAGAATAAGGTATGACCTACACAAGCCAAAAGCAAAGCCTTGGAATTATGAGGTGAAAGGGAGTGTAATTCTGATCAGATGGAAAAGATTTGCTATTCAGTTTAGTATCCCAGGCTAGCTCCTATAGATACTGAAGATTGTGATAAGAGGTTCTATTTGCAATAAAAACTGAAGAGTTATTTACTAGAAACTCTTTAAGGTCTTAAGATCCTATAAGTGAGGACAGTGCTAGTAAAATGTGATATATAAATAATATAGAGATGAGAATTTAGTCATTAACTTTGGGAAATAGGGTTTCCCCAAGAACATTAGGTCACTGTGAAATTCTAGAAGTCTAATTGTGAGTTATTTTTATCTATTATATCTTGAGAAAACTCTTGAAATACAGTTGCTAAATATACCCACCTTAATTCCCAGTCTCTTAAATTCCCAAAACCCATCACTGTAGAATTGATTCCAACTCTAAGTGACCCTATGGAACAGAGATGAATTGCCCCAGAATGTCTCCAAGGCTGCAATCTTTATGGAAACAGACTGCCTCATCTTTCTCCCATGGAGTGGCTGGTGGAATCCGACCCTTGACATTTTGGTTAGCAGGCAAATGCTTAACCAGTAGACCCAACCCATTTACTCTTATTGAAAAGAGACACAGAAAGTGATTTTTTAAAGAATATGAAAAAAATATTGAAAAGTTATAAGAAGGCTTCTTATAAAGTTAAACATGCACTTAAACAAATGATCCAACTTTCCTAACCCTGGATATTGATGCAAAATAAATGAAAACTCATTTTCACTCAAAAACTTGTACAGGAATGTTCATAGTAACTCTATTAATAAACAACAAAAGCTAGAAATAATCTAAATGTCTTTCAAAGGCTAAATCAGGGTAAACATGCATACAATGGAATAGTACTAAACAACAAAATGAAACAAAATATAGACACACACAACTTGAATAGACTAAGCAATTTATGTTGAGTAAAAAAAAAGAAAAGAAAAATAATCTTGAAAGGTTCATACTTCATGAATCCATTTATATGATATTTTCCAAAAGATAAAACTATATTAGTGGAGATAAGGAGTTGTCAGAGCTTATAGGTGGGAAGAAGAAGTGACTATAAAAGAATATTTGAGGAAGTTTTGGCTCTTGATGTCCTTGTTCTGCACCCTGATTGTGATGGTACATACACAGACCTCTACATATGTTTAAACACACAAAACTGAACAGCAAAATAAAAATATCAGATTTATTGAACAACTTTAAAATAAACCAATCAAAATGTCTGTCAATAACTGTGATGTCTAGTCTGTGGTTTCAACAAAAATACTTTCAGAAAAGTCTTTTGTAAAAGCTATGAGAGAAGTAAAAAGAGAAATACTTTGCAGTATTAGCTATAAGTCAATCTGGTATTAAGATGAGGATAAAAAAATAGATGTAAATGCAAAGCCTCCATTAAAGAGCAAATGCCCTCTATTTTGGTTCAGTTCAGTAATGTCTTGAATTCCTACTACATACTTAAGCTCAGAATGGCATTGTTGTTGTTAGCTATCATTAAAAAAAAAAAGTGTGACTATTCACTTTAATTCAATTAGAGGAATGGGGATTTAAACGTGAGTCAATTTATTGAGTTTCTGGGTCAAAGGTAGTTCAATATTTTCAATAGCTGCAACTTGTGAAAAAGATTTTGTATTCTTTGGCTCCCTGCTACGAGGCACATGAGGTGTTTTATCCTTCTCCTTGCAAGGCAGTCCTTTGCTTATTTGGCTTCTCTGCTCTATATCTAAGCAAGTTGGAAGCCAAATACTTTAAACGTTGTAACTCTCCATGCCTGGTCCTGCTATATGTATTCCACATAGAAGGTGTTAATAAGTAAATATAGTATTCAAAGAGGGTGGGGAACAGGGCTTTATCTTAGGATTTCTTTCTGCCAGTGAAAGCCAGCCTTATGGTGTTTATTTTTCTACTTACTTTTCCCATAGTATGGAACCATATATGTATTTAGTTTTTAGAGAAGTCATAAGTTGGATAAACAATATTGATAACCAAAGGAAACTGCTTCTGATAAATTTCTAGGCTTCCATTTATTGCTTATGATATTTTCTTGTAATTATAATGGACAAGTAAATGGCAGGATAGATCTTCTACTAAAAGAATTTCAAAGAGGACCTACAAGTGTTCTGTGTGTATGTGTGTGTGAGTGTGAGCGTGTTTCTTTTTGTTGGTTTGTTTTTCATTACATCAAATCCGTTTTGAACCTTAAAAACCCAAAACCAAACCCATTGTCATCGAGTCAATTTCACCTATAGTGACCCTATAGGACAGTGTAGAACTGCCCCACTTGGTTTCAAAGGCCGCAAACTTTTTTTTTTTTTTTTTAAACTTTGTATAGTGGTTTAGCAAAATTTTAAAAAGAAGATTTATTTTGCATTTAACAGTTCATACACATTTTATTTTGTGACACTGATTACCTTACCCACAGTGCAAGAGTTACCCCCCATTTCCTCTATGTGGTTACCCTTTCCCTGTGTCCTTTCTTATGCATTCCTGCCTCTCTGCATTTCTTCCTGCACAAATGCTGCCCTTCTGATCTCCCATGCTTGATTGTTCTAAGGAGTCCATGTCCCTGCTTTAGAGTTATTTGGCCCCTAGGCCTATCTATTGATTGGTTAAGAGTCAAGCCATGGGAACAAGTTTAGTTCCAAGCCCAAAGGGTGACTTGTGGCTACAGACTCATAGTCCATCAGTCTCTATCTGACCAGTAATCCTTGTCTTATTATTTTTTTTTTTTTTTTCAGTTTTGCTCCACATTTTTTCTCCCACTCTATCCATGATCTCTGATTTTGATCCCTTTCCAAGTAGTTGGCATTGGTAGCTAGGTACCATTTAGTTCTTCTGGTCTCAGGTCTCAGGTGCTCATGGTCTGCTAGTCATCTGGTCTAACTGTTTCAATGCATCTTTGATTTTCTTCACTCTTCTCTGCTCCAGATAAGGAAAGAAAACTTGTTTTATATTAGAAGGCCACTTGCAAGCTTTTAAGCTACTGTTGTTGTTGTTGTTAAGTGCCGTCAAGTCATTTCTGACTCATAGC
>NW_006921810.1:4769447-4775572 GCF_000298275.1 Orycteropus afer afer | reverse complement strand
TTCTGGCCTGCTGCTATGGGCGTCCCTGAGTTGTCCCTGGGGATGACTGCTCCTCTGTCTGGGTTCCTGACTTTTTATCCCCTTTCTCCTGCTCTTCCAGCCTGCTATTCTGGGCAGGCCTGAGTTTCCTCTCCTCACCTAATCCCTTTGGCTGATTGCTCTTCTCTCTGGCTTCCTGGCTTTTAATCCCCTTTCTCCTATTCTTCCTGCCTGCTACTTTGGGCGTCCCTGAGTTGTCTCTCCTCACCTGTAACCCTGGGGCTGACTGCTACTCACCAAAATAAGATGTGGAACACTGTTTTTGTATAGTATGTTGTGCCACCTGAACATGTTGCTAAAGCTGTAATATTGACAGATAAAGACTACCAAATCTTTCTCCTGCAGAGTGGCTAATGGCTTAGAACTGCAGATCTTTGGGTTAGCAGGCAAGTGCTTTGTCAATGCAACCACACGGCTCCTTTTCTTACCCTTAGCTTTCTGCTTGATGTCAAAGACTGTGGTTTGACTTATCTATTTCCCCTTCTTTCCTCATTTCATTCTTCAACCTTACTGACATTAGTAGAAAATTTAAGTTGTTCTGCAATTCACAGGGAAGGGGTTTTCACTGCAAGATTATATTATAGTGAAATCCCCCTAAATCTCTGCACAATCAAAAAGAATACTAGCTTGGATTGACAAACAAAATCTCTTCCTTGATTAGCACATATTTTTCCCATAATCTTGGCATGGCTTTTTTTAAAACTTTTTTTTTTTTTTTCCAATCATGTAGCTGCTTACCAAGTCTGAAAAATCAGAAAAAGGACAATGAATGAGAAGGCATCAGGAGTCTACAATTCTTTATGTTTTGGATGGAGGGGAGGGCTTCCAACTATGCTGGGTGCACTTTCAGAGCAGAGAAAGAAAAAAGGAAAGCCAATGGACTCCAATATCTCTCATGATTTGACAGTTGCTAACCATGTCTTGTTTTCTATTAAGGTCAATGATAATGACATTCATACAGCTCTTTTTGTCTCAGCTGAGAAGGTAATTTGGTCATATATTTCTATTTAATTTTCAGTGTGGACTGAAAATATGTATTAATGTGATTTCAACAGAAACACATCTCCAATATTAGTGAATCTTTATTTTTTAAAATGAGGGCACACGTGTTTTCTCACTTTTCTAACACTGTCAGATTTAAACAGCATCCTTTAAGCTAGAGAAGCTTGGCTTCCTGTAGTTCCATTAATTCATCCAGCTCATTTGGGCATTAACATGGAAAAAATCCACCCACTGACCCATGCCGTCTCTGTCACTAACACCTCAGCAGAGTGTAAGTAAACGTTACTCATTAACCACCAGCAAAAAAGGTTTGATGAATTACACAAGACTATGACAGATGGGGTAACAGGCCAGAGAGGCAAAGTTTATTAAAGATTTTGAATTAGAATTGATGGGAAATATTTTACCATCTTTCACCCTATGTTGCTTTAATTCTAATTCATCAATAATTACCTCTAGCAAAATAAAAGTGGACATACCATAGCCAGTAATTTGATAGAAAGGACAATACAGACCACAAAAGGTTTGGAAACAAACATCCAACCCCTGCCCCCTCCTGGCAGTCTCCTAGGGTCTCATGGACCTTTGCCCTGATAACTGTTAATGCAACAGATCCTTTTCAGTGGATGAAGTTTGCTCACTCTGCCCCTCACAGCTAGAGCTTCTTGCTTTGGCTGTGGTGTATAGAGTTAGTTTTCAGTTTTTCTATCATAGGATCTGGCTATTTGAGATGTTTGCAGACAAAGCCCCTTGCTCTGAACGGTTTTCTTGGGGTACTAATTGACATTCTTCAAAGGAGTTCCTCTCTTCTCCATTGGTCAAGTAATATGGCTTTTTATAAGATTTTGAATTTTGTTCTACATTTATCTTCTTGACTATCTGGGACCTTTTATTATGTTTCTGGTCAGAATGGTTAGTAGCAGTAGCCAGGCATCATCTAGTTCTTCTGGTTTCAGGGTATAAGAAGCTGTGGTACTTTAGGTTATCTGTTCTATGAATAGTTTCTTTTTTGAGTCTGGTTTCCTTCATTCTCTTTTTCTCCAGACATGTAGAGACAGACCAACAGTGGCTACTTGGAAGTTTTTAAGACTCCAGACAGTACTCACCAAACAAGGATGTAGAACATTATCTTTATCAACTATTTTATGTGAGTGGACTAAGTTGTTCCACCGGATATGGACATGGTGTATTTTTACTGAAGCTCAAAGCATCTCAGTAAAGCAGAGGTGTTGGTTAATAAGATTAGTTGATGAGAGTGGTTAATTTACTGATAAACTTAGAGTTAAACCGACAAATGTCTTTTGGGAATAATAAAGAAGGGAATGGGGGAAATTACAAGATTTAGATTATTAATAGGATAAAGCCATTTGAAACGACTCTCAAACAATAGTTTAGTAACCAATGAGGCATGTTCATTTCTGCCTTGCTTTTAGGCAAGTAAAACATGACAAATCTTTATTTGCAACAATTTGGCTATTGTGAAAGTACTCCCAAGATTATCTATCACCCTGAGATAAGCTTTGAACTTCGAACTGAAGCTGTTTCTGCAACTTGGATCTGAAGCCTTTCAGCCAAATAATACTTTGGCTTATAATACTCATGAATAATGTTCTCCATTAAATAACTATATGAGGCAAATTGGTCAATATTTATTCAAAAGCAAAGTAGAGTAGGCAAGGAGAGGCAGGGAAGTTAGGTCAATGGAAACAGAACAAACAGAATGGAAATAAAGAGAGTGTTGACATCTTATGAAAATTGTATCCAATGTCACAGAACAATGTGTGTAAAAATTGTTAAAGAGTAACCTACTTTGCTGTGTTAAGTTTTCACCTAAAACACAACAATAATAATAATAAATCACCATATCCTTCATTGTATTTCTGTTTTAAATGCAATTCTGCTGGTTTGATAACTTTTATTACCTAACCACGAACACCTCAGTCTCCCAAACACCTCAGTCTCCCAATCTGCAAAGTCCTATCACTCATTCAACACATATAAATTGAAATGAATAATATGTGTTAAGAAATGTGCCACAGGTACAAAAATGAGTATGATATAGTTCTTGCTCTTCAAAGACCTGGAGCCCAAGAGAGAAAGATCAACCTTCATGATGTAATATGATAAGACTTGTCATACAGGATAAATAAAGTACCACAGAAAAGCTGAAAAGATAGAAATTCACTTCTGAGTAATCAGTGAGATGCTACAGAAAAGGAACTTAAATGAATTTGCATTAGATGGAGAAGAGTAAAAAGTTGTTCAGTGCAGAAAATGTCAACTACAAAGACACAAAAACTTGAACAATCATAGGATTAACTCAAACTAGTGAGGATTTTGGATTGCCTGTGATAAGTAGTTAGATGGTGATCAAATAATAAAAATGCTTAAGTGGCAAATAAGTGCTTTAAATTTTATCCTGTAGTAATAAGGGGTCAAAGCAGAGGGGTGTTATAACTAGATTTCTGTGTTAGAATGATAATGTTGTTATGAAGTTGGAAGATGATTTGGATGCAAAATAGACCAAAAGTAGTGATACTGGCTCTCACCATTGTCCTATTTGTTGTTGTTGTTATTTGCCATCGAGTCGACCCCGACTCCTAGCGACCCCTCCTTTCGTTTCCGAGGCAGTTATCACTACGGAAGTAGGATTGCCCAACCTTCCTTCCGAGGAGTGGCTGGTGGGTTTGAACAGCCAGCCTCCTGGTTAGCAGTCAAGTGCCTTAGGCACTATGCTACCAGAGCTCCTCATTGTCCTATGGGAAGACACAAATGTTCAGAAGAAACAAGGGCAGAATGATTCAAATGATTAGTAGGAGACTAATCAACTTGATTTGAAATCAAGAATGATTTCAAATGATTAGTAGGTGACTGAACAAGGAAAAAACAAGTATGATTTAGTATGGGAAGTGAGAGAGAGAAGCTTGGAAGATTCACAATTGTTCTCACATGGATAACTGATGATATATTAAAGAGATAGAGAACAAAGAAAACTTGATACACAACACTACAAATTCCTTATTTTCATGAAGAATAAGATAGATGAACTGAAAGGCAAAAATAAATTTCATGTATGTTGAATATATTATATAGGTCAGGAAAATTTTGGAAAGTAATAGGAAAATGGAATATTTTTAGGAAAAAAAAGGTATGGACTGCACTGTCAATTGTTATATAAGAAGTTATTGTAATTGTTCTTCCAAAGTTATTTATAATAAAAGGTAAAATACATATTCATTAATTATTTTGAAACACATTTAGGTATCATCCATTTCTACAGCAAAACTTTTACTTTGCCTTGTATTTTTTCTGCTTATGTTTTAGTAATAAAAACCATTGAGTCACACTTAGTCCACACTATTTCACTAACACCTCCCACTACTCAACTACACTTTTGGAAAATGAGATTCAGAGGCAAAATTGATTCTCACATAAACAATTAAAATAATTTTAAATCTCTAAATGTTAATATTGTAAGGTATTCTAAGCCACTGATCTTATCCAAATGCTTATTTTATAACAAAATTTAGAGTAATTTCAGATAGAATAAATTTCATCTATCATATCTACAAAATAAAATGAACAAAGATGCACTGCTTAAAATTGGTGATGTGTAATTTTTGGCTCTAAAAAGCTCTGAAAATAACTAAAATAAAAGCTCAGTATCACAGATGATAAGTAACCCTGATGACAGCACAAAGGTTAAAGCGTTTGGCTGCTAACCAGTTCTACTCTGACCTATAGGGTCACTATGAGTTGGAATTGACTTGAAGGTAATGGGTTTAGTGTTTTGATTTATCACAGATGATACCATGTTGTTGTTGCTAGGTGCTGTCAAGTTGCCTCCAACTCATAGCTACTTGATGTACAACAGAATGAAACACTGCCTGGTTCTGCACCATCCTCACAATCCTCGCTATGCTTGAGTTTATTGTTGTAGCCACTATGTCATTCCATCTCATTGAAGCCCTTCCTCTTTTTATTGATCTTATACTTTATCAAGCATGATATCCTTCTCCACGGAATGTTCCCTTTTGACAACACGAACAAAGTAGGTGGGACAAAGTCTGGTCATTCTCACTTCCAAGGAGCATTTTGGCTGCACTTCATCCATGACAGCTTTGTTTGTTCTTCTGCTAGATGATGGTATTTTTAGTACTCTTCAGCAACACAATTCAAAGGCATCAACTCTTGTTCAGTCTTCTTTATTCATTGTCCAGCTTTCACATGCAAATGAGAATATTGAAAATACCTTAGTCTTCAAAGTGACATCTTTGCTCTTCAACACTTTAAAGTGATCTTTTGCAGTAGATTTGCCTAATGGAATAAGAAGTCCGATTTTCTGATTGCTTCTTCCATGGATGTTGATAGTGGATCCAAGGAAAATGAAATCCCTGACACCTTCAATCTTTTGACTGTTTACCCTGATGTTGCATATTGGTCTAGTTGTGAGGATTTTCATTTTCTTTATGTTGAGGTGTAATCCATACTGAACATTATGCCACTGAGTTGATTCAATTCATAGTGACCCCCACTAGGTTTTCAAGGCAGTAAATCTTTAAGGAAATAGATTGCTCCATCTTCCTTCCATAGAGAGGCTGTTTGGTTTGAACCACCAACCTTCTGGTTAGCAGTCAAATGTCTTAGGCACTGTACCTACAGAGCTCTATGAACTATTATATTACATCATGAAATATTAGACAATTTGTTTTAGTTCCATCATATACAGGCTTTATGGATAATTGCAACCAATTACTTGTGCTATATGTAAAACGGCTGTTTCTCTTCAAGAAGAGAATGGAAGAAATGACAAGATAAAGAACTGGTCAATCTTCATCCATTTCAGGAAGTGGCATATGATCTAGAACCAATGGTATTGAAGGAGGAAGTCAAAGCTACAATGAAAGAATTGGCAAAGAACAAGGCTCTGGGAATTGACGGAATACCCACTGAGACATTTCAACAAACGGATACCCCATTGGAGACACTCACTTGGTTATGCCAAGAGATTTGGAAGACAGCTACCTGGACAACTGACTGGAAGAGATCCATATTTGTACCCATTCCAAAGAAAGGTGATCCCA
>NW_006921810.1:4763841-4768827 GCF_000298275.1 Orycteropus afer afer | reverse complement strand
CAACTGGACCAATGAGCATCATCACAATAAATGGAGAGAAGATTGAGGTTGTCAAAGAATTCACATTGCTTGTTTCTACAATTGAGGCCAATGGAAGCAGCAGTCAGGACATTAGATGAAGTGTAGCATTTGGAAGGTCAACCACGAAGGAACTGTTTCAAGTGCTGAGGAGCAAGCATGTCTCCTTGAAGGCTAAGGTGCACCTGACACAAGCCATGATATTTCCAATCACCTCGTATGCATGTGAGAGCTGGACAATAAATAAGGAAGACTGAAGAAGGGTTAATGCTTTTGAGATGTGGTGCTGGCGAAGAATGCTGAAAGTACCATGGACTGTTAAAAGAACTAATAGATCTGTCCTGGAGGAAGTGCACCTGAAATGCTCCTTGGAAGTGAGAATGGCCAGACTTAGTCTCACCTATTTTGGTCATGTTGTCAGAAGGGACCATTCCCTGGACAAGCATGTCATGCTTGGTAGGATGGAGGGTCGACAAAAGAGGGGGAGGCCTTCAACGAGATGTATTGGCATGGTGGCTGTGATTAGGGGCTCAAGTATAGCAGGGATCATGGAGTTGGCGTGGGATCGGACAGTGTTTCGTTCTGCTCTGCATGGAGTCACTATGAGTCAGAAATGACTCAATGGCACCTAACAACAACAATAGGTAAAACACTTTTTTTTTTTTTAATTGTGATTTGGATAAAAGTTTACAGTGCAGATTCATTCATTTTCCATACAGCAACTCTCATATACTTTGCCTCATGACATTGACTGTAATTTCCCACAGTGCAACAGCTCCCTCCCACTTCCTTCCCATAGTTACCTCTTCCCTGTGTCCTTCCCTTCCATACACTCCTGCCCCTTGAGTTGTCTTCCTGTGCATACACAGCCCTTCTATTGCCCCATGATTGTTCTCTCCAAGGAATGTGTCTACCTCAGGTAAATGTTTAACTCTTATGCCTGTCTTTTGTTTGGCTAGAAGCCATAGGAGTGGGTTCAATTCCAAACCTGGAGGACAGCTAGAGGCCATAATCTCAGTGGTTCCATCAGGCTCTATCAGACCAGCAAATCTGGTTCCTTTTTTTTTTTTTTTAATGATTTCAAGTTTTGTTTCACATTGTTCTCCCACTCTATCCAGGATTTCTTACATATATCCCCCTCCAAGTGGTAGCCAGGTATTATTTATTTCTTCTGGTCTTATAGTCATAGGGCCTCAGGATCACATAATGTACCAGTCAACAAAGCATATTTTTTACAAAGAATAATCTTATAAAAAAAATAAATTGCTTAGGAGTTAATATCCCACTGAGGAACAATGACTTACAGTGTGAAGACAAATAAGATATACATAATATTTATGTGTCTATATAAATACATGTGTGTGTGTGTGTGTTTATGTATTAAAGAATCCTTAGCATTTTATGTAAGGTATAAAATTTTTGACAAGGGTCACCTATTAATATCCTTTAGATGGAAAAATGGAAACAGATATTTTCATTAGAAAATGAATATGTAGTTATTGCAAATACCTCAATCCAAGTCTGTACAATATTTGAATGGAAATTTCTGTTTCTTTGCTTAATTTCCCAGATTATTTGGTTGGCTATGCATTGTTTATATAATTTCAACTTAGGATGGCATAGGAGGTAAACTAAAAGCTTATCATCATAATAAAAATGATATTTTAATTAATCATTTACCTTCCATTACAAATATAAAACTTAAAATTTTAAATAAAAATGTTATTAAATTTAAATTACTTTTGCACAAGAAAGTTCTAATACACCATTTTAGATCAAGACTTACCTACATCATAAGCAGAGAAAATAGCAAATTATATACAACTGAAAATTATTATGTATAGGATGATCTCAATATTAAGCATATAGGTATACATGCAAATGTGTCCAGATAGCATATTAAAAAAAAAAAAAAAAATGCAATGCCCCTTGAGTTGATTCCAACTCATAGCAAGCCCTGTGGGTTTCCAAGACAATAAACCTTTATGGAAGCAGATTGCCCAGTCTTCCTTCCATGAGTGTGGCTAGTGGGTTTGAACTGACAACCTTCTGGTTAGCAGTCAAAGGCCTTAGGCCCTATACCACCAGAGCTCCTTAAATATCATATAAACCAAACCAAACTCATAGCAACCCCTCCTTGAGCTTCTGAGGTAGTATCTCTATAGAAGTAGATTGCCTGGTCTTCCTTCCTAGGAGTGGCTGGTGGGTTTGAACATGCAGCCTTTTGATTAACAGTCAAATAAAGGTAACTTAAAATTATAATCTCTCTAAATATGGTGACTGAAATTTATATTCATGAAAAGATAAAACTGACACATACCATCCAGTAACAACAAAGAAGTCAAGAATACTTTGGTAAAGTTTAAGAATTGTTTGTATGTTTTTTGAAAACATATTACTCCAGTATCTCAGCAAGATGGGGGAATAGATAGACAAGCTACACAGACCCTCTGCAACAAAGCAATAAGAAAACAATTGAAATTGATACAAAAGACTATCTGGAACCCTGAGCTTTGAAGAGAAGGATAAAAAAAGTGGATTAAATACCAAGTACTGAATGAATAAAGAGACAAATGGAACTGGAGACTGCAAGCTGTTGTGAAGGCACAGCCATTTTGAATATTAGCAGGTAGCAACCTAAGAATTGGCTGTGTACACTAAAGACTGCAGGGACAAGGAGCACATTGATGGCTGACAACTAGAAAAGAAAAGGAGACAAACAGACTGGATCACCAGTGCCTGTCCTGAGGGCACAGCCATTCTGAAATTTGCAAGCAGCAAGAATGACCATTTTGAATATATGCAAGTGGCATTCTTACCTGTACAGTGAGCTAAAAATAGGCTTCATGTGCAGAAGGAAGGACAGGCAACAGCACTGGAGGCTGCCAACTGGAAAAGTACAATACTACCCTTGTTACTCTTATACCCCACACCTTGTGGAACAGAGATGTGGCCAACCTCCATTCCCACCCACCTTCTTGATCAGAAGGAATTCCATGTCATTCTTTGCCCTCATAGATCCTGGGTGACCTGCCTTGCCACTCACAGTTTTGTTTTCATTTTTAAATTATTCTTTTTATCTTCCTCCTCCTTTCTACTTCTTTTTTTCCCCCTCTATTTCCTATCTATGGTTCCTGTTTTTTTTTTTTTTTTTTTTTTTTTTTCCCTCTTCCCTTTCCCTGGGTCCCTGGGTCCCTTTTCTTTATCTCTTTCTTTTGGTTCTCTCAAGTTCTTGTTTTTACTTTTGCAGTTTTCCTTTTTTTTTTTTTCACTATTATTTTATTCTTGCCCTTTTCTCTCATTCCTCCCTACTGAGATGTGTCTTTTTCTCTGTTTTCCTCATTATCTTTCGTATTTTTAAATATATCTTGAAATTTTATCTTTTAATTTATTACTTTATTTCCTTTCTTTCTTTCTTTTTTTTTTGTGAGGGATTTTCCCTGTTTTGTTTTTTAATGCAGTTTTAGTTCTTTGTTCTCTTGTTTTTACTTTTATTTATTTGCTTTTTCTCTAACTGAGTGGGGAGTAGGAACTGTTCCAACACAATCCAACCATATCTGCACCTTCTGCAGGCCCACCCACAGAGTGAGGGTCACCATTTGCTTTTGCACCAACTGGCCAATGATAGAAGGTGGCCAAAACCAGCTCAACACACCCTCACCTGCTCTTTATGAATAGTTAACAGAGACCTGTGCACACACTCTCCTTCTATATCACACCCACCAGGAGACAGGTGTTGGGTGCCTAAGTCCTAAAAGCTAGCAAAGAGAGGAGCATAGGACCCTAATCACACAGATATATTAAAACAAAATAAAGGAAAAAAAAAAAAAATCTTAGGCCAATCACAACAGCATACAACCACAAAGTAACCATAAATATAACACTACCACAATGTCTTTGAGACAAATGACCAACACGGTTCAAACAAAGAAGAAAATTGAAGTAGTAGAAACAAGGTACCAGTATACAAGCCCAGAAAACATCCCTGAGGAAGAAGTAGCATTGGAAATCACTGATACAGAATTCCAAGGAATTATATTTGAGTACCTTTAAAAAATTAAAAGACAGATCAAGGAAAACACTGACAAGATCAAGGAAAATACTGAGAAAATTAAGGAAAACACAGAAAAAACTCTAGAATAGTTTAGTAAAATAATACCAGAACAAATTTAAAATATAAATGAAAACTTAGAAGTGACACAAAAGCATCAGATAGAAATCTAGAAGATTCATACTAAGATTTCAGGATAGATAACACATTGAATGGGCAAATGAATAAAATCAAATCAATGGAAGGCAGAATTAATGAGATAGAATAAAAATACCCCAATATTAATTTACTAAAGGATCAATCAGAAAAAAGACAAAACAAAGTGGGGTACCATCAAGCGTATTAACCTACATGTAATCAGCATTCCAGAACAGGAAGTGACACATAAAACCACAGAGAATATTGTCAAAGATTGACTGGAAGAGAAGTTCAGTAGTATAATGAAAGACAAGAATCTATGTATTCAAGAAATTCAAAGCACCCTAAACAAGATAGACTCCAAAGGAAAATCACCAAGACATATTATTATCAAACTCAATAAAACCAAAGACAGAGAAACAATACTTGAAGAAGCACAGGAAAAAATGAAAAGTTACCTACAAAAGGCTACCAATAACCCTAACCTCTGATTTCTTGGCAGAAACCATGAAAGTGAGGAGGCAATGGAATGATATATATAAAACCCTGAAAGAAAAAAAAATTCCAACCAAGAATGATATACCGGTAAAACTGTCCCTCAAATATAAGAGCAACATTAGGACATTTCTAAATAAGGAGAACTTAAGGAAATTGTAAAGTCCAGACCCACTTTACAAGAGATTGCTAAAGGGGGGCCTTTGGACAGAGAACTAACAACAGCAAACAAGAACCAATGATTATCACATACAATGACATAACTGGAAAAAAAAAAAAAAAAA
>NW_006921810.1:4761210-4762490 GCF_000298275.1 Orycteropus afer afer | reverse complement strand
AAAAAAAAATAATAATAAAGATTTGAGCAGAAATACATGAAACAGAAAAAATAGACAATAACAAAAATCAACAAAACTGGAAGTTTGATATCTGGAAAGATTAATAAAGTTGGCAAACCATGGGCAAACTTAACAAAGAAAAATAAGAAGACACAAATAACACAAATAATAAATGAAATTGGTGATGTCACAACAGAACCAACAGAAATAAAAATAATCATCTCAGGATATTATGAAGAACTGTACTGCAACAAATCTGAAAGCTTAGAAGAAATGTCAAATCTCCAGAAACACATTACTTGCCTACATCAACATGGACTGAGGTAGAAAATTTGAAAAGAAGAAAAGACCAAAATGAATATCAGAGGAGACTTTGAAGCTTGCCCTTGAGTGGAGAATAGCTAAAGCAAATGAAAGAAATGACAATATCAAAGAGCTGAACTAAAGACTTCAAAGAACAGCTAAAGAAGACAAAATCAATTACTATAATGGAATGTACAAAAACATGGAGTTAGAAAATCAAAAGGTAAGAACACATTCAACATTTCTCAAGCTGAAAGAACTGACAAAAAAATTAAAGCCTTGAATAGCAATACTGAAAGATTCTATGGGCAAAAATATTGACTGATGAAGGAAACATCAAAAGAAGATGGAAGGAATATACAGATTCACTGTATCAAAAAGAATTGGTTGATGTTCATCCATTTCAGGAGGTGGCAGATGATCAAGAACCCATGTTATTGAAGGAAGAAGTCAAAGGTCCACTGAAGGAAGTGGAGAATAACAAGGCTCCAGGAATTGACAGAATACTCATTGAGATGTTTCAAGAAATGGATGCCCTGCTGGAGGCACTATCTCAGCTATGCCTAGAGATTTGGAAGGCAGCTACCTGATCAACTGACTGGAAAAGATCCATATTTGTACCCATTTCAAATAAAGATGATCCCACAGAATGTAAAAATTATTGAACAATATCATTAATGTCACATGCATATATAATCTCATTGAAGATAATTCAAAAACTGTTGCAACAGCATATTCCAGAAATGCAAACTGGATTCAGAAGAGGACATGGAATGAGGGATAAAATTGCTGATGTTAGATGGATCTTAGCTGAAAGCAAAGAATAACAAAAAGATGTTTATTTACGTTTTATTGACTATGCAAAAGTATTCGATTGTGTGAATCATAACAAATTATGGACAACATTGAGAATAATCAGAATTCCACAACACTTAGTTGTACTCATGAGGAACCTGTCCATAGATCAGGAGAATGTT
>NW_006921810.1:4754043-4759930 GCF_000298275.1 Orycteropus afer afer | reverse complement strand
CAAGAAAGGGAAATAATCAAAGGCATCCAAATTGGTACGGAAGAAGTAAAACTATCCCTATTTGCAGGTGATATGATCCTAAACATAGAAAACACAAGAGACTCAGCATGAAAACTACCCAAATTTATTGAAAGCTTTAGTATAGTGGCAGGATAGAAGATCAACATACAAAATCAGATGGATTCTTCTACACCACCAAAGAGGTCTCTGAAAAGGAAATAAGGATAGACATACTATTTATAATAGCTAGCAAAAGTATAAAATACTTGGGAATATATCTTACCAGGAACACAAAAAACCTATACAAAGAATACTACAAATGCTACTTCAAGAAAGTTTAAGAGATCATCATAAATATAAGAACATACCATGTTCATGGATAGGAAGATTGAATGTCAGTACTACACAAAGGAATCTATACATTCAATGCAATCCCAACCCAGGTTCCATCAACATTCTTTAAAGACATGGAAAAAACAATCAGTAATTTTATATGGAAAGGAAAGAGACCTCGGATAACCAAAGCACTACTAAAGAAAAAGAGTAAAGTAGGTCTCACACTCTTATATATCACAACCTACTATTCAGCCACAGTAGTCAAAACAGTCTGGTATTAGTACAATGACAGACACATAGACCAGTGGAATAGAATTGAGAACCCAGAAATATATCCATTTACCTATGGTCAGCTGATCTTTGACAAAGGGCAAAAATCCATTTAATGGGGGAAGAGATGGTTGCTTTCACAAATGGTGCTGGCAAAACTGGATATCCATTTGCAGAAAAATGAAACAAGATCCATATATACTTCACACCATCCACAAAAACTTACTCCAGATGTATCAAAGACTTACATGTGAAACCTACAACTATCAAGTTCACCAAAGAAAAAATAGGGGCATACTTAGGAGCCATAATTTATGGTATAAATAGACTACCAATTATGACCCAAAATGCACAAACAGCAGAACATAGACTAGAAGATTGAGACTTTCTAAAAATTAAATTCTTATGTGTTTCAAATGACTTCTCTAGAAGAGTAAAAAGAGAACCTAAAGAATGGAAAAAAAATATTCAGCAATAGTATATCGGGCAAAGGACTTCTAAAATTTGTGGAAAACTCCAACACCAACATCAAAATGACAAACAATCCAATTAAAAAATAGGCAGAAGACATGAACAGACACTTCACCAAAGATATTCAGGCAGCCAAAAAACACATGAAGAAATATCTGTGATCATTAGCCATTGTTGTTGTTGTTATGTGCCATCAAGTCAGACCTCTCTCATAGCAACCCCTCTTTGGGTTTCTGAGGCGGTATCACTACAGAACTTGATGGCCCAACCTTCCTTCTGAGGAGTGGCTGGTGGGTTTAAACCACCAGACTTCTGGTTAACAGTCAAGTGCTTTAGATACTGTGCTACCAGAGCTCCCTTAATTAATTAGCCATTAGAAATATCCAAATGAAAATAACTATGAGATACCATCTCATCCCAGCATTAATAGCAAAGTTCAACAAGACACAAAATAACAAATTCTGACCAGGATGTGGAGAGATTGGGACTATCATATACTGCTAGTGGGACTGTAAAAATGATTCAATCACTGTGGAGATTGGTGTGGTGATTCCTTAAAAAGTTGGAAATACATATACCATTTGACACAACAATCCCATTACTAGGAATATATACTAAAGAAGGGAGAGAGAGGGAACAAAAAGATATACACATCCATGTTCATTGCAGCAATATTCACAATAGCAAAGAGATGGAAACAACCCAAGCACCAATCAACAAAGAATGGATAAACATCGTGGTACCGACACACAACGGAATCCTATGGAGCCCTAAAGAATAATGTAGAATCTGCAAAATATCATATAACGTACACGAACTTACAAGATATTATTCTGAGTGAAACAAGTCAATTACAGAAGGACAAATATTGTATTAATCCACTATTATAAAAAGTCAAGGCAATGTTTATACATGGAAGGAAACTTTCCTTGTTGGGTACCTTGGATGGGAGGGAGGGAAGGGGAAGGAGAATTGCTAGATAGTTTTTGGGAAAAAAATAGTTATGTGTGTGTGTGTGTGTGTGTGTGTGTGTTTATACACACACCAAAGATTATTGGTGGTTACCAAGGGTAGGAGGGAGGAGGAAAGGGGCAGCTTTTGTTTGGGAGTTATTGAGCTTATGCTAATAGTGGTAGAATATTTTGGAAAAGGATAGAAATAATGGTGGCACAACATGAAATATATCATCAATGTCCCGAGCTGTAAATGTGGAAGTTGGTATGTTGTTGAATGTTTTGTTGTGTACAACTTTTTAACATAAAAGTTTACAAAAATTACTTGATTAATTTTGTTTTTCCAAGAGTTAAGTAAAAAATTTCACATATATTGATGTTTATCTGTGTTTGTTTGTATTCAAGCTAAGTTTTCATTTTCTTTATCTTTGTTGCTTATAGTTACTTGCTTATTTTATAACTCATTAATAATTTTATAAAGTTAGAAAAATGGAAGAACTTATACTCACAGAAGTCTCATTTATTCCCTATCACTTTAGCCCATTCCCACTGCCTTCTGTTAAGTATCTTATTTAATTAATTTCTGGATTATTTTTTCTATATTTACATGCTTATTTTTCAAATATAAGTAGATAAGAGTATATATTTTCTTACTTCCCTTTCCTTGTTACACAGATGTTAATATATACATTGAAAAAAGCAAAACACACTGCTGTTGAGTCAGATCTGACTCATAGCGACCCCTATATATACATATATGTATACATATATACATAAAAAGAAAACCTCACTGTCATTGAGTCATTTCCAACTCATAGCAACCCCCACTGAGTTTCTGAGGCTGTAAATCTTTATGGAAGTAGATTGCCCTATCTTCCTTCTGCATAGCTGCTGGCGGGCTTGAACTGTTGATCTTCTGGTTAGCACTCAAGTGCCTTATCTACTCTGCCACCAGAGCTCCTTACATATATACATACATATACATACACACACACACACACACACATATATAGCAAACCCATTGCCATCAAATTGACTCCAACTCAGAGCTACCCCCATTGGGTTTCCTAGGTGGTAAATCTTTATGGAAGTAGATCACCCAGTCTTCCTTCCACAGAGTTGCTGGTGGGTTTGAACTGCCTACCTTCTGGTTAGCAGTCAAATGTCTTAAGCACTGTGCCACCAGAACTCCATACACACACTCATACACACACATATATTCATATATATATATATATATAGAGAGAGAGAGAGAGAGAGAGAGAGAGAGAGAGAGAGTATAGATATATACACATACTCTTTTGCATCTACCTTTTTTACACATATCTACATTCCCTGAGATCACCAAGAAATAAGATCTTATTCTTTGTCACAGCTTCATAGTATTTCATTAGTTGGATGTGGCATAGCTTATTCATGCAGTCTCCCATTATGGATATAAATATTTATCTAAAAATTAAGTTGCAAGAGTACAAACCTCTTTAGACTTCAATTTAGAAAAGCTTCATACAGTTCATCTCAAACAGATAAAATGTGTTTCTGATTAATTGTTTTCAGTGTATGCTTTATATTATGTTTAATGAAAAATATGTAAAATACTTGAAATGGTGCATTATTAAATTTTATTCTACTAGTACTCCACCTTTAAAATCTCATGGGTTAAAACAAATTTCCATTTATGAAGCCCAATATATAAAGCTGTTCTTCTAAATAAAAATAAATTATTTTACTTTAACAGCTTGCCATGCAACTGATGTCTAAAAAACAAGTTAATAAGTCAGAGGTAAAGAGTGTGTGAGTGTGAGTGAGTATAAAAAAGAGAGAGAGAAAGAACTAAAAAATAAACAAAAAAATGTTAATAATGGATATCATAGAATTATAGGTGATTTTTCTTGTCTTTGGTACTTATTTATATTTTTGAAATTACAAGGTGCACTTTTATAATTAAATTAAAATTACATATAAAACATACAATGGATTGATAGTACTTGTAAAAGAATAGATGTAGCTATAAATAGAAGAGAATAGAACACCCAGAAAGAGATCCAAATGTAGATGGATATTTGATTTTTAGAAGGTTTTAAAAAAAATTCAATGAAAAAATAGTAGGCTTTTCAATTAAAAGTACAGAAATAATGTGACATTGTGTGAAAAAAAAAAAAAAAGGAAAGTGAACTTTAATCCACACTTTATAACATATATAGATATTATCACAAACTTAAAATGTAAATCTCTTAGAAGAAAACATAAAAGAAAATCTTTCTACCTTGGGATACAGCAAAGCATTCTAAGATGTGACACAAAAACCACAAAACATAGGAAGAAAAAGATGAATTATCCTCATTTTGCTCTGAAAAGACACTTTTAAGAGAATGAAATGACATGCTACACATTGAGAGAAAATATTTACATATCACATACACAAAAAAGGGCATGTATCTAGAATATATAAAGAACTCTCAAAACACACAGTTATAAAATAAACAACCTATTTCATAAATGACCAATGTAGAATTGAAGCTGCATTTCACCAGAGGATATAGTTATGGTCAATAAGCAAGTGAACCAATATTCATTATCATTAGCCATTAGAAAATGTAACTGAGATATCTCCACATATCTATTAGAATGGCTAAAAAGATTAAAAACAAAAAAATACTGACAATATCAACTGTTGGCAAAGATGCAGTACAAATCAAACTCTGATACCTTTCTGGAAAACCCAAAACCCACTTCCATTGAATTGATTTCAATTCATAGTGACCTCTGTTGGTTTTCCTAGGTAGTAAATCTTTAAAGAAGTAGATTGCATCATCTTCCTTCCACAGAGTGGGTGGTGGGTTGGTTTGAACTACCAACCTTCTGGTTAGCAGTCAAATGCCTTAGGCACTGCGCCACAAATGATTCAGCCATCTTGGTAAAAGTTTTGCCATTTCTTATACAGTTAAACACACAACTACCATATTACGCCAAGCTCACACCCGCACAAAATCTATTACATGAATGTTTATAGCAGCTCTGTTTATAAACATGAATCAACTTAATAGAAACTAAAAACAACAGTAATTAATAAACACTAAAAAGTGTAACAAAACAATTGCCCTTCAAAGGGTAAATGGATAAATACTCTCTAATACATCCATACAAGGAAATATTACTTAGCAATGAAAAAGAATGAACTATTGATATATATACAAGAATTTAAATTAATTTCAAATGTATTTTTCTGAATGAAAGAAGGCAGTCTCAAAAGGTTACATACTGAATGATTTAATTTCTAGAATATTGTTCAAAAGATCAAATTATAGGGATTAAACACAGATCAATGGTTCTCAAGGATGAGGGGTAAAAGGAGAAAGTAACTCCAAAGGTGTAGCACAAAGAAATTTGGGGGGGGGTGATTTAATTGTAATGTATTCTGAAGGTAGTGGTAGTTACATGAATCTGTACATATGTTAAATTCCTACATCAAAAATATAAATTTTACTGAGTGATAATTTTTAAAATTAAATTAAAAAAAAAACGAAAACATGGTCCCTTCATTTTCCTGAGCAACAATTAACATCTCTTTGCTCTTTCCTGTAGTCATTCTTTAAAGGAAAATAGCCCAAGTAAGATCAGAGGTGAAAGGATTTTTAAGTTCATTTTGTGCTTATATAAACATATAAAGTGTACATATTATTATTTTCAAGGAGTCCTGGTGGGCATAATTGCTTAATTTGGGTGGTTAACCAAAAGGTCAGTGGTTTGAGCCTGCTCAGCAGCTCTTCGGGAGAAAAGACCTGGTGATCTGCTCATGCAAAGATTATAGCCTAGAAAAACCCTGCGAGGCAGTTCTACTCTGTCATGTTGTTGTT
>NW_006921810.1:4693429-4753683 GCF_000298275.1 Orycteropus afer afer | reverse complement strand
TTTTTTTTTTTTTTTTAATGTATAAACAAGGAAAGACATACTTTGCTTATCATTTATATGTATACTAAGTGATATAGCACTGGGCTTCAGTTTACATGGGTTTTTAGAATCTTGGTGCTGGAAAGATATTCAAATATTTTTAGAAAATCAGTCTTCTGTCTCACAGATTATAAGCTGTCATATCTCACTCAGTTTGAATCCAGCATATGTTAAAGTGTTCCCAGTCGTGCATTTATCGTCACCAACAGTAAACTATTCAAAGCTCAGAGGAATGGAACTAACAGCATGTTTATGGAGTTTCATCAAAACAGTTGAGAGAATACAAATTAGTTAATTCATCAGTTTCATTTCTCTGGTAATTTACTATGCTTTGAAGCTACAACCATAAAACTTTGAGGGGCTAAATAAAATGGTTTCAGAAAAAGCGTGATATAAGATCAGCCAGTTTCATTTCATTGTAAGTGGTAATGTTGAGAGATTGGACATCACAATTTGGACTCTAGCACCTTCTTGTTGTTGTTGTTATGTGCCATCGAGTCAGCCCTGACTCATAGCGACCCCTCCTTGGGTTTCCAAGGCAGTATCACTACGGAAGTAGGATTGCCCAACCTTCCTTCCGAGGAGTGGCTGGTGGGTTTGAACCTTAGTGTCACGAAAAAGATGGGCTTCTTAGTTTTATGCTTTAGCTAACTTTAGTTATTGATGAAATAGGAAATTTTACTTTTCTTACTGTTGTTAGGTGCCGTCGAGTCTTCTCCAACTCATAGCCACCCTATGTACAGCAGAACGAAACACTCCTGGTCCCGTGCCAACCTCACAAGCCCTGATATACCTGAGCCCATCATTGCAGCCACTGTGTCAATCCATCTCATTGAGGGCCTTCCCCTTCTTCATTGACCCTCCACTTTACCAAGCATGATAACCTTCTCCAAGGAATGGTTCCATCTGACAACATGACCAAAGTAGGTGAGACGAAGTCTGGCCATTCTCACTTCCAAGGAGCATTCCAGCTGCACTTCGTCCAGAACAGATTTGTTAGTCTTTTTAGCAGATCATGGGACTGTCAGCATTCTTCTCCAAAACCACAACTCAAAAGCATCAACTCTCCTTCAGTCTTCCTTATTCATTGTCTTTCAAATGTTGAAGAGCAAGGAAGTCTCCTTGAAGACTAAGGTGTGCCTAACCCATGCCATGGTATTTTTCAATCACTTCTTATACATGTTAGAGCTAGACAATGAATATTTTACTTTTATTCTTTGTCATTTATTGTCTAATCTATCTGCCTAGCAAATGAAGGGAGAGTTTAATTAAAAATAAAGTCCCCTGATTCTGTCAGTAGTTAGCTTTAGAACAGAAACATATATCTTAAGAACTGTGTCATTTATTCATCAAAAATTTTGTTTAACTCTTTCCGCAGGGATGGAATTTTTCCTCTGTATTTGGTGCATATGAAGGTAGAAATAACAATTTTTTTAATAATAAATATAATGTAGATATGTGTGGGACAATTAGGTTTTTTGAAAAAGTAATAAATGAGAAAACTCTGTGTAGGACAATAAAATTTTCTTCAGCACACGAGAGTTACTTGGAAGAAACTATTCTTGTTCTCTTGCTTTATTTAAAATATCTTCTCTATGGGAAGAGAAGGAATCGTAAACTTAACTAGTCCAATCCAAGGAAAAACTCTATAGGGCAAAAATTATATCTGTTTTGTTCGAGACTTGTTATAACTATCTGGTAACTGTATGCTGCATAAATAAGTGAAGCACTGCAGAGTACAAATGAAGAAATCTAACTCCAGGGAAATGAGTAGAATGAACCAGGTTGTAGAACACCGTGTTTCTAACAAGGGTCACAACAATATCTCCTTTGCTACATGTTCATTTGCAATGTGACTTCACCAGTTGTCCAGTAAGAGGTGGAATCTATATCCTCTCCTTTGGATATGGACGGATCCTATAACTTGTTTGAACCATGAGAATGCAATCAAATTTTGTACAACTTCTGAGTCTGGACCTGAAGAGAACTGAAGATTCTGTCTTTTGCTGCTTAAAATGGTTGCTTCCAGGACCCAGTCACCATGAACCCCAAGCAGGCCACGTGGAGAGAGACAACATAAGAGAGGGAGAGATAGATCTACCACTCTGTTTATCTCTGCCAAAATGCCAGACATATAAGTGAGGCCATATTAGATGTTCCAGTCCCAGCTCTATCTTACAACCTCTTAACAAACTTCTGTTCACGGGGCAGAAGAATAACACACTCATGTTCTACTTGAATGCTAGCAAATAAAATGGTTATTGTTTAAAGCCACTAAGTTTGAGGTAGTTTTTCTTACACAGCAGTAGAAAACTAAGACATGAGTCACATGCATGTTGTTGTTGTTGTTTGCCGTCGAGTCGGCCCCGACTCATAGCAACCCCTCCTTGGGTTTCTGAGGCAGTATCACTATGGAAGTAGATTGCCCCATCTTCCTTCTGAGGAGTGACTGGTGGATTTGAACCGCCAGCCTTCTGGTTAGCAGTCAAGTGCCACAGCCACTACATGCATAGTTATAGTGAAATGTTCATAGAAACACATTTTCCTTTGTAATGTCCCTCTCCAAACTCAGAAGGTAATGTTTTCTAATATTTGATTTTTTAATACAAAATTTGTATTTATATTCTTAATTTTAAAAGAAGTGTTAGAACATGATATTGATAATTATTTTATTTCTAGAGTTAGTGTTAGCTTTCTGTAGCTTATAAAGAATAATCACAAATAATTCTCTTTGAACACTTAACAAGCTGTGATACTGGAATAATTAGCACCTGTATACACAATAGAAGATCCTAAAACTAGAATCAAAATGTGGCCACAGATGTTTTTAAGATAAATACTTTTCTATTTTTCTGTACATATGAAATAGGAAAATAGAAAAAGGTGCCTGAAGCATTGCCTCTGGATAAAGAAAGAGGACTGCCAATACCCACATATTTCAAATAAGCAGAAATCCAAGCTACTATCTAAGCAAATTTTCTTCAGCTCAGCTTTCAAAGTTGAGCTTAGAGCAGACCATTAAAGATCTTTAAGATTTTGAAATTCAAGCTCTTCATATGGCTTGTAAGAAGTAAAAATATCATTGGTGTTTTAAAGTCCCACAATTTGAATAGTAAGTTATGAAATTTAAATTTGAAATGTGAGGAAATAAAGGGCCAAAAATTTCACAAATTCAGTTGTGAGAACTATCCAAAGTTTTAATACACCATAGACACTAAGTGTGTAAAGCAATTTCATTCAAATGTATAAGTATTCATTGATTTTAGTATTAAGGACAGTGCTAAAAAAAACTATGAGGCAAAAGAAGGAATGAAGGAGGGGTGGGAGGGAGGAAAAGAAAAGAAGGAGAAAGGAAGGAAAGATAAAAGTCTGGGAAAGAGGGAGAGAGGGAAGTTAGAGAAAGAGAAAGTGAGGAAGTGCCAGATTGTTCCTTAGAAGAGCTTATGTGCAAATAGAAATATAAAGTTGAGAAGAAGAAAGTGTGAAAATTCTGGTTCACCTAACAACAATTTGAAATACACAATCTATAAACAGATTTTTTTTTCTTCTCTCTGCACTCCCTTTCCCAGGTCTACATGTTTTTATCATTATTAGTTGCCTTAGAGTGGGTTCTGATTCAAAGATAACTTATGTACGACAAAACAAAACGTTGCTCAGACCTGCACTCTCTTCATGATCATTGGTGTATTTGAGTCCATTGGTGCAGCTATTATGCAGTGTCTAACCTAGGGGACTCATCTTCAAGCATTATATATGATAATATTCTGTTGTGATACATAAGGTATTCGTTTGCTAATTTTCAGAAGTAGATTGTCAGGCCTTTCTTCCTAGTCTGTCTTAGTCAAGAAGCTTCACTGAAAGCTTCCTTAAAGAGTGGCCTCACTGGTATTTGAAATATTGGTGCCATACTTTCCAATATTTAGCAATATCCAATCCATGACAGTACAGCAAACTGATAGATAGTGGGTGGCAAGTCTATATAAGCTTCCTCTAACACTTTACCTCTAGGAGCTCTGGTGGTGTAGTGCCAAAAGCATGTGACTGCTAACCAGAAAGCTGGTGGTTCAAAACCACCAACCACTCCTCAGAAGGAAGGCTGGGCAATCTACTTCTGTAGAGATATTGCCCCAGAAACCCATAGAAGTGTTGCTAAGGGTCGGGACTGACTCAATGGCAGTGAGTTAGGTTTGGTTTTAACTTTTTACTTCACATTCAATCTTCAAACCACAGCATTGTTGTTGGTAGGTGCCATTGAGCCATCTCCAACTCATAGGGACTCTACAAATAGCAGAATGAAACAATCCCTGGTCCTGAGCCAGCTCCATTGTTTTTGTTACACTTGAGCCCATCGCCACTGCCACCATGTAAATCCATCTTTTTGAGGGCCTTCTCCTCTTTTATTGACCCTCCACCTTACCAAGCATGACATCCTTCTCCAGGGAATGGTCCCTTCTGACCATATGACCAAAGTATGTGAGACAAAATCTGGCCATTCTTGCCTCCAAGGGGCATTCTGGCTGCACTTCATCAAGAACAGACCTGTTAGTTCTTTTAGCAGCACACAATACTTACAGAATTCTTCATCAAAACCACAGCTCAAAAGCATCAATTCTTCTTTGGTCTTCCTTATTCACTGTCCAGCTCTCACATGCATATGAAGAGATTGAAAATACCATGGCTTGTCTAAGGTGAACCTTAGTCCTCAAAGACACATCTGTGCTCTTCAGCACTTGAAAGAGGTCTTTTGCAGCCAACTTGTCCAGTGTTATACATCGTCTGATGTCCTGACTACTGTTTCCATTGGCGTCGAATATAGAACCAAGCCATGTGAAGCCTTTGACAATCTTTTCTCCATTTATCGTAATCTTTCTTATAGGACCATTTGTGAGTATTTTTGTTTTCTTTATATTGATATGTAATCTATACTGCAGATTGTATTCTTCAATCTTCATCAGTAATTACTTCAAGTCATCCTCACTTTCAGCAAGCAAAGTTCTGTCATCAGTGTATAGCAGGTTGTTAATGATTCTTTCTCCAATCCTAATGTCACATTCTTCTTTATATAGTCCAGCTTGTCAGATTATTTCCTCACCATGCAGATTGAATAAGTATAATGAAAGGATACAACCCTGAAGCACTCCCTTCTTGATTTTAAACCATGTAGAGTTCTCTTTTTCTGTTTGAATGACAGCCTCCAGGTCTATGTACAGGTTCCTCATGAATACAATCAAGTGTTCTGGAATTCCCATTCTTCTCAATGTTATCTAAAATTAGTACACAATTTGTTATGATCCACACAATCAAAAGATTTTTCATAGTCAATAAAACACAAGTAAACATCTTTCTGGTATTCTTTGCTTTGAGCCAAGATCCATCTGACATCAGCAATGTTATCCCTCGTTCCATGTCCTCTTCTGAATCCAGCTTGCATTTCTGGAAGTTCTCTGTCAATATACTGCTGCAACCATTTTTGAATTATCTTCAGTAAGAATTTATTTGCATGTGATATTAATGATATTGTTCGATAATTTCCACATTCTGTGGGATCACCTTTCTTTGGAATGGGTACAAATTTGGATCTCTTCCAGTCAGTTGGCCAGGTAGCTTTCTTCCAAATATCTTGGCATAACAGAGTGAGATCCTCCAATGGGCATCTGTTTGTTGAAACATCTCAGTGGGTATTCCTTCAATTCCTGGACGCTTGTTCTTCGTCAATTCTTTCATTGAAGCTTTGACTTCTTTCTGACCCTTAGCAACACTTCCATGGGTTTCTGAGGCAGTATCTCTACAGAAGTAGATTGCCTAGCCTTCCTTCTGAGGAGAGGTTGGTGGTTTTGAATCACCACCTTTCTAGTTAGAAGTCACATGATTTAGGCACTACGTTCTTGAACAATGGTTCTTGAACATATGCCACCTCCTGAAATGGATGAAGATCAAACAGTCCTTTGTGGTATAGTGACTCTGTGTATTCCTTCCATCATCTTTTGATGCTTCCTGTGTCATTCAATATTTTGCCCATAGAATATTCCAATACTGCAACTTGAGGCTTAATTTTTTTCCTTGGTTCTTTTGGCTTGAGAAATGCCAAGCATGTTCTTCCCTTTTGGTTTTCTTACTCCAGGTCTTTACACATTTCATTATAGTAATTGGCTTTATCTAATCAAACTGCTCTTTAAAATCTTCTGTTCAGCTTTTTCATCTTGTCATTTCTTCCATTTGCTTTAGCTACTCTCCGCTCAAGAGAAAGCTTCAGAGTCTCTTCTGACATCCATTTGGTCTTTTCTTACTTTCTCGTATTTTTAATTACCTTTTGCTTTCTTCACGGATGATGCTCTTGAAGTCATCCCACAATTCTTCTGGTTTTCAGTCATTGGCATTCAGTGCATCAAATCTATTCTTTAGATGGTCTCTAAATTCAGGAGGGATATATTCAAGGTCATATTTTGGCTCTTATGGTCTTGTTTTAATTGTTTTCAACTTCAAGTTGAACTTACATATAAGCAGTTGATGGTCTGCTCCACAATCAGCTACTGGCCTGGTTTTGGCTGAAGATACTGACCTTTTCCATCACCTCTTGCCACAGATGTAGTCAATCTGATTCCTGTGTACTTCATCTGGTGAAGGCCATGTGTATAGCTGCCATTTATGTTGTTGAAAAAAGATATTTGCATCACTGGTCTTGAAAAATTCTATCATGTGATCTCCAAAGTTTTATTTCTGTCACCAAAGCCAAATTTTCCAACTACAGGTGATTCTTCTTTGTTTCCAACTTTTGCATTCAAGTCACCAGTGATAAGCAACACATCTCGAATGCATGTTCGGTCAATTTCAGACTGCAGAATTTGAAAAAATCTTGTTTCTTCATCTTTGCCTTTGGTGGTTGGTGCATAAATTAAAATAACAGTAGTTTTAATGGGTCTTCTTTGTAGGAGTGTGGATGTTATCCTATCACTGAGAGCATTGTTCTTCAGGACATATCTTGAAACTTCCTTTGTGATGATGAATGCCACACCATTCCTCTTCAATTTGTCATTCCTGGCATAGTAGATCATATGACCATATCATAGTTGTCTGATTCAAAATGCCCAAAATCCACCCATTTCAGCTCACTAATGCCTAGGATATAAATTTTTATGCATTCCATTTCATTTTTGACAACTTCCAATTTTCCTAGATTCATACTTCATACATTCCATGTTCCGATTATTAATGGATGTTTGCAGCTGTTTCTCCTCAATTTGAGTTGGGCCATGTCAGCATATGGAGGTCCTGAAAGACTTACTTTACCCATATCATTGAGGTTGGTTCCACTCTGGTGAGGTGGCTCTTTCTCACTCCTATTTTGAGTGCCTTCTGACTCAAGGGGCTTGTCTTCCTTCACTGTGTTGGACAATATTTCCGAGCTATTCATAAAGCTGCCCAGTAATGTATTAGACAATGTTTCTCTGCTATTCATAAGGTTTTCCCTGGACAATTTTTAAGAAGTGGATGGCCTCCTCCTTCTTCCTAGTCTGTCTTAGTCTGTAAGCTGCATTGAAACCTTTGCACCATGTGCAACTCTTCTGGCAAATGAAACACCAGTGACACAGCCTCAAGCCTCACAGCAATGTACAAGCCTCAAAGGATGACAAACTGACAGACAAGTTTGCCTCCCTTAGCTGTTGGAAACCTCTATGCCCTCCCGTTACCTAATTCCTACCTGTAACCTGGACTTTGTGGTTCCTAGTCGCTCTTTCCTTTTCCTTGCTCTAGGGTGCTTGGGGCTAGCCTTGCCTCCCTCCCCTTTACCTGGATATCCTGCCACTCCACAGATCCCCAGCCTCTTCTGCTCCCTCCTTTTCCTGCCTCTATGGGACTTGGGTCCTAGCATTGCCTTCCAACCCTTTTACTCCGGATATCCTGCTGGTCTGCAGGTCCCACAGCATTGGGGCTCCTACAATAAAGTGAAAACAAAGGGATTCTTTCATTACTTATTTGAGCTCATTGAAACATATGACAGTGGTGTTTCGTAGATTATCCTTTCCAGTTTCTTTCTCTTCATTATTTTACCACTTTGTTCCCAGTTAGGGTTTACTTCTTATGGGTTGTTGTTGTTGTTGTTGCATGTCATCATGTTGGCTTCAAATGACAAAGACAGTCTATACCATGGAACAAAACATTGCCTGGTCTTGTGCTATCCTCACAATCCTTGCTATACTTGAGCCCTTTGTTGAAGCTACTGTTATTCCATCTTGTTGAGGGTCTTCCCTTTTTTGCTGACCTTCCACTTTAACAAGCATCATGTCCTTCTTCAGGAACTGGTCTCTTCTGACATGACCAGAGCCAAGGAGACAAATCTAGCCATTCTTGTCTCCAAGGAACATTCTGGCTGCACTTCTTCTGGTACAGATTTGTTCATTCTTTTGGGAGTCCATGGTGTTTTCAGAATTCTTTGCCAACACCGCAATTCAAAAACATTAACTCTTCTTTGGTTTTCCTTATCCATTGTCCAGCTTTCAGATACATGTGAGGCAACTGAAAAGACAGTGGCATGGGTAAGGTGGATCATAGTCTTCAAAGAGACATATTTGCCCTTCAGCTACTTAAAGAGGTCTTTTGCGGCAGATTTGTCTAGGGCAGTACGTCCTCAGATTTCTTGCTTGCAGCTTCCACTGGTGTGGATTGTGTAACCAATTAATATGAAATCTTTGACAACTTCAATCTTTTCTCCATTGATCATGCTACTGATTGATCCAGTTGTGAGGTTTTATGTTTTCTTTATGTCGAGGTGTATTCCATACTGAAGACTATGGTCTTTAATCCATCAGTAAGTGCTTCAACTCATCTTCACTTTCAGCAAGTAAGCTTGTATCATATGCATATCACAGGTTGTTAATGATTCTTACTCAAATCCTGATGCTATGTTCCTTATCATATAGTTCAGATTTTTTGATTATTTGCTCAACATACATATTGAATAAGTATGGTGAATGGATACAATTCGGATGTACTCCTTTCCTGATTTTTAGCCATGCAGTATTCCCCTTGTTCTGTTCAAACAGCATTCTCCAGGTATATGTTCAGGTTCCTCATGAGCACAACTAACTCCCATTCTTTGCATAATTTGTTATGATCCGCACAGTCAAATGCTTTTGCATAGTCAATAAAACACAGGTAAACATCTTTCTGGTATTTTTGCTTTTAGCCAAGACCCATCTAACATCAGTAATTGTATCCCTCATTTCACATCCTCTTCTGAATCCAGCTTGCATTTCTGGAAATTCTCTGTTGATATACTGCTGTAATCATTTTTGAATTATCTTCAGCAAGATTTTACTTGCATGTGATATTAATGATATTGTTTTATAATTGCCACATTCTGTTGGATCTCCTTTCTTTGGAATAGGTATAAATATGGATCTCTATCTCTTCCAGTCCATTGGTCAAGTAGTTTGTCTTACAAATTTCTTTACATAGATGAGTAAGCGCCCCCACTGCAGCATCCATTTGTTTAAGATCTCAATGGATATTCCTTCAATTCCTGGAGCCTTGTTTTGCCAATACTTTCAGTGCAGCTTTGACTTCCCTCTTTATTATCGTTGGTTCTTGATCATATGCCACCTACTAAAATGGATGAACACTGACAAATTCTTTTTGGTACAGTGATTTTGTGTATTCCTCCCATTTTCTTTTGATGTTTCTTTCATCATTCAATATTTTGCCCATAAAACCAAATACAAAACTCACTACCAATGAGTCAGTCCTGACTCATAGTGACCCCTCTTTGAGTTTCCAAGGTAGTATCTCTACAGAAGTAGATTGTCCAGTCTTCCTTCTGAGGAGTGGCTGGTGGGTTTGAACCTTCAGGCTTCTGGTTAGCAGTCAAATGCCTTAGAATCCTTCAATATTGTAACTCGAGGCTTGAATTTTTTTCTTCAATTCTTTCAGCTTGAGAAACTCCAAACATGTTCTTCACTTTTGGCTTTCTAACTCCAGGTCTTTGCGCCTTTCATTATAATAATAGACTTTCTCTTCTCTACCTGTTCTTTGAAATCTTCTGTTCAGCTCTTTTATCTTGTCATTTCTTTCATTTGCTTTAGCTACTCTCCATTCAAGGGCAAGTTTCAGAGTTTCTTCTGATATCTATTTTGATCTTTTCTTATTTTTTTGCCCTTTTAATGACCTTTTGCTTCCTTAATGTATAACATTCTTGATGTCATCCCAGAATTCATCTGGTTTTTGGTCATTGGTGTTCCATGAGTCAAATTTATTCTTTAGATGGTCTCTGAATGCAGGTCTGATATAATCAAGGTCATACCTTGGCTCTCATGGACTTGTTATGTCTTCAGCTTAAACTTGAATTTGCATATTAGCAGTTGATGATCTGTTCCACACTCAGCTACTGCCCTTGTTTTAGCTGAAGATATTGAGTTTCTCTGTCACTTCTTTCCACAGATGTAGACAATCTGATTCCTTTGTATTCCATCAGGTGAAGTCTATGTGTATAGCTGCCATTTATGTTGTTGTAAAAAGGTATTCACAATGAATAAGTCATTGGTCTTGCAAAATTCTATCATGAGATGTTCAGGGTCATTTCTGTCACCAAGGTCATATTTTCCAACTACCTGTGATACTTCTTTGTTTCCAACTTTTGCATCCCAATCACCAGTAATGATCAACACATTTTGATTGCATGTTTGGTCAATTTCAGACTACAGAAGTTGATAAAAATCTTCAGATTCCTAGTGTTTGGCTTTAGTGGTTGATGTGTAAATTTGAACAACAGCAGCATTAACTAGTTTTCCTTGTAGGCATATGGATATTATCCTATTATTTTTAGCATTCTACTTCAGGATAGATTTTGAAACATTCTTTGTAACAACTAATATTTCTTCAATTTGTCATTCTCACCATAGTAGTTCATATGGTTTTCTGATTCAAATCACAAAAACCAATCCATTTCAGTCCCCTGATGTCTAGAATATTGATCTTTATACATTCCATTTCATTTTTGACAACTTCCAGTTTCCCTAGATTCATTCTTCATACATTCCCTGCTCCCACTACTAATGGATATTTGCAGCTGTTTCTTCCCATTTTGTGTAGTGTCACATCAGCAAACGGAGGTCTTGAAAGATTTACTCTATCCACATCATTAAGGTCAACTCTAATTTGAGGAGGTAGTTCTTCCCCTGTCACTTTTTGAGTGACTTCTGCCCTGAGAGGCTTATCTTCTGGCATTATATTGGACAATGTTTCAGGGCTTTTCATGAAGTTCTCCAGTAATATATCAGACTGCATTTCACTGCTATTCATAAAGTTTTCACTGCCCAAGTCTTTGAGAACTGGATGAACCCTACCTTCTTCCAAGCCTGTCTTAGTCTGGAAGTGCTGGTGAAGTCTTTCCACCATGGGTAACCATACTGGTGTTTGAAATACTGGTGGCATAGCCTCTAGCCTTACCACAACAGGCAAGATACCACAGAATGAGAAACTGACAGACAAGTGGTTGTCCACTATTCTACAAGGGTAATATTTTGAATGCACAAATGTGATTCAGGCAATGGACTGATTTAATCTTTCAAGAATGGAATGCCCATTTGAGTGTAATACCTAAACATAAGAGCCATTGTCCCATATTAGCCTCATCTTGTGGTATCATCCATTATTAATTTCATAATTCAACCATACCACAGCATATAAAGTTCTCTGACTTGACTTGTGCTATTTCCTCTGTTGGCAATCTCTATTGCTTTTATGAGCCCATTAAACACCTTACTCTTTAGAAAGTACTTAAAAATATATTCCTCTTCGTCTATAAAGACGTCACTGAATTTTGCACACCCTGAATCTATATCCACCTACACTAGATGACAAGATAATATATTCCATTGTGCTATGTCTATATGTTGTTGTTGTTATGTGCCGTCAAGTCAGACCCAACTCATAGTGACCCCTCCTTGGATTTCAGAGGCAGTATCACTACAGATGTAGATTGCCCCATCTTCTTTCTGAGGAGAGGCTGGCGTGTTTGAACCACCAGTCTTCTGGTTAGCAGTCAAGTGCCTTAGGCACTACACTACCAGAGCTATATTATATAAGTAACTATAAATATTTTCAAATATCTAACTTGCCCCTTAGACTCTAAATTCCTTCTGAAGGAAATGAACCATGCTCACTGTGGTAGTTCAGTTTGTGTGTCAACTTGGCTGGGCCTGGTTGAGCGGCTGGGCAGCTGGTGGTAGTTATTCTCCATGATGAGACTGGCAATCAACTCCATGGTGGGATATACCACAAGCAGCTGAATAAGTGCTTTTGGGTATGTGGTCTACTTCTTGTATATAAGCAGCAGCTTTGGAAATGGTCTCTAGCTTATGGCAAGCCTGGACCCCGTATGTAGCTGTGTCATTGCTCAGCAGCCTGCCTTGCTATAGAGCAACCTGGGGACTTACAGCGGACTTGGTTAATGGCCTTCCATGTGGTTTGGTAACATTGGGATTGTGCCTTTTTACTTGTCAACCTTGGGCTTGGTGGCCTCAGAAGCCAGCAGCTGTCTGAGTGAAGAAACTCCTCTAGCTCCACTGGGCTGGGAGCAAAGGCAGAGCTGGACCCCAAAGTTGAGGAGCTTTCACCCAGCCCTTAGAGCCTTGCACTTTGAACTTGGACTTAAAGCCTCCAAACTGTGAGAGAATAAACTCCTATTTGTTAAGGCCATCCCATTTGTTGTATATTTTTGTCAGAGTGGCACTAGGTAACCCGAACACTCACCTTAGGATCATCAGCACCTATAAATGCTTTTGTATTGTATACTAGAAAAATAGTAAGTACCTGAAAATGAATAAATGAACAAATATACAAAATAACCATTAGCCTGACCTTTGGCGGTTATGTAATCTAGTTTTTTTGTGTGTGCATAAAATATAATGCATAAATACCTGATAACTCAGTTTTATGAATTATAACATGAGAGAAGAAAAATATACACAAAATGCTATATTTGAGATATAGAATATCAGTGCTTCAGAAGTCAGAAATTCTTCCAATATGAGCTAAATTCTTATGTAAGGAGAGGGACATACTTAAGGTTAGTTTTGATGGGTAAGTTAAATATTAAGAGTGGAGAGAGAGCATTTCAGATGAGAAAAAAAAAGTGTAATGGTTTAAGTCAAAATCAGTGTGATATTTGTTAAAGACAATAAGGAGATGCTCTTTCTGGACAAATGGTATGCATTTTTTTGAAGAAATACAATAGAGAGATAAAATTAGAGGAGCCAAGAGTGTCTATTTAACAAAAGATTTTAAATAATTTTAATTGACTCAATGGCAGTAGGTTCTATGGAAGGTACCAATTTTCATTGAAAGTATATTCTAAAATAATTTGCTATAAGATTAGAGTTAAAAGAAATAACCAGATCTTGAATTTCTAATTATGGACACATGTTTTAAGTGAGTTGCCAATGCTGAAATAGTGTATTGCAATTAAATAGTAACTCTGTTTATTGACATTTCATTCTAACACACAAAAAAGCTCTTCATAGTCTTGTTACAATCTTTCATACTCCATCTCCTACAGTTCTAAAAACTAAGAACATTCATTGGATGTTCCAATTAAAACTTAATTTCTTATTATTCCTTATTTTATATTTCTTTCATGCCTCTGTACTTTTGTTATTCTCTATGCCTTTCCTAAAATACGTTTATCTACTTCCATTTAAAAATTCTTCTTCATCCCACAAGAAACAGTGCAAATGCCACCTCTTGAAGCTTTCTCTGACTACACAAGTCAGAGTGAATAGCTCTTTGTGGTCAGGATCCAATAGCACCCTTTTACTCCTAATATTTATCATATAGTGTTACTACTGCTCTCATGCTTCTGCCTCCCAATACTTAACAAGGACCAACTGAGCCTTATTTACCTTGAACCTCAGAAACTAACAGAGTTTCTGATAAATGGAATGAGTTCATTGAATATTGAAATAACTAATAAGTATTTTTCATTGTTAACACTCTAACAGTAATATTTTAATTTTTTCATACCTAATATTCCTTTTGGGGAGTTCAGGTGCCATAGTGCCTAAGGCATCTGAGTGCTAACCAGAAGGCTAGTGAGTGCTAACCAGAAGGCTAGTGGTTCAAACCCACCAGCCACTCCTCAGAAGGAAGACTGGGCAATCTACTTCTGTAGAGATACCACCTCAGAAACCCAAGAAGGGGTCGCTGTAAGTCAGAACCAACTCTATAGTAGTGAGTTTAGTTTGAATTTAAGTAATATTCTTTTTTAAAAAAAAATTGCCAAAAGAAATAGAATTAGTGTTTCATACCAAATAAACAACATTTAATAATAGTCCTTAATGACTGGGTGGATATACACTGAAAAAAAAAAAAAAAAAAAAAAACCTCATATACTGCTAGTAGAATTATAAATATCTGAAAACCAATTTGACAATATATATAACAAAGTTTTTATACTTTTAGTTTATTTTCACTGTTAATCTTCCTTCTGGCAACATTTCCTAAGGTAAACATCAGACTGAGTGATAAAAATACAAGCGTATCTCCAAATGATGAAAAAGTAATTATTGAATTTTTTATTGAACATTGTATAATAAAATTGTTGTTGTTATGTACCTTCGAGTCAGACCTGACTCACTGAGACCCCTCCTTGGGTTTCTGAGGCAGTATCACAATAGAAGTAGATTGCCCCATCTTCCTTCCGAGGAGTGGCTGGTGGGTTTGAACCGCCAGCCTTCTAGTTAGCAGTCAAGTGCTTTAGGCACTATGCTACCAGAGGTCCTGTATAATAAAATAGGAAAAGAAAAGATTATCTTTAAGATTCTTTTGAAGGCAATGGAGAATAAGAGCTGAGTGATCTTGGCCAAATTATTTATATTCTCCAAACCATAGTTTTTTACACACATGATTGAGTATAATAATTATCATTATATAGGGTTGTGGTGAGAAGTAAGTGAGATTAAAAAATGTAAAAGACACAGAACAATGATGGACAAAATAAATGCTCAAGAATATAACCTATTTTACCAGTGATGTTAATGATGATGATGATAGAAGAGGTACATTAAAAACAAAATGGGACCTGTTTTAACAGAAATGTGTACAATTCTACATGTGGAATTTTAATTTTGAAACAGATCGATTGGTAGATGGCATTTTATAGCAAACTGAAGATTAAGAGACTTAGAGAAAAATTTCAATATTTTCTTTATAAGCATTTTTGTTGAAAAATACAGAATTCTATCTTTAGTTATCATTGTGTGGAGCATAGTAGTGTTGGATGTCATGATTTTCATTCTTAAGATTGATATTTTAAAATTCCTTTTTAGATATTTAAAAATACTTTATTTTTGACAAGATAATTCTGCCACCTTTCTAACTAATCATCTCAGAGCCTACACAATTATTCACATTGTACCATTAATGGCCTGGTTCTTTTCTAAAGCTCAGGCAATCTTTGTGACAGTAACAAGTCAGGGTTTTATGATTATTTGAGCTGCTAGTCTTCTTTGTTCTTCCTTAAAAGATATGTCACTCAAATCCACATCTGATTGGTACTTCCCAAAGAACAAGGAGGAAAATTTGCACTTGTCATGAAGTCATTTATAATGATGTTAAAAAAAAAAGGATTGAAAAATTTATAAATTTCTTTAGAGGCACTTGCTATGCAAATGTGCTGAGTGGGATGTTTTAAAAGAAACTTCTTTACAATCATATCTGCTTAAAAATCATTTTAAGGCCCCAAGTAATTGGAGGTGGGTGTTAGGAGTCATGTGATAACAGCAAATAATTTTGGAGTGATTGCTGTTTATCAATCATTTTGGTGCCAAAACATTTACTTGAAAGTATTTAGTGTGAGATTATCCATCTAGCTAAAAGTATAACATTAAAGGAAATAAAGATTAAGTCAATATATAATTATCCTTGGGTTAGAAATCAAAACGATGGAAATAGAGAATTATGAAAGTGTAATTTATTTAAAATCACACAAGTACAAAGAGAAACTTATGACAAATGGCAAGATATTTTCACTGTTACCTGGATTTATTTCTTTTGTTCTATATTTGTGTGTGTGTGCAAATGTGTAGGGGGCGTACTATAAACATACACATACCCACACACATATATAACTTATAAAGCACACACTTCTTGTGGTAACACTTTAACAAACATATAAGCTGTTTTATATATCATTAGTGCTTGCCTTTATATGAAATACATGTCTCTCCATTTGTTGTTCTGTTTGATTGATTGTTTGTGTGTATGCATCTGTGCTTATGTGTGTACAATTAAGAGGATACTAGATACTCTCCAGTAAAGCACAGAGGAGAAAGGATTCTCTACATGACCCAAACATGGAGTGTGTGAACCTACAAAGTCCAATCCTGGTTCATCACCAGCTTTAATACTAACAACTTTTAAACAGAAAATACCTACGTTAGTATAGAAAGGGCTCTTTTCAAAAGTTCTTGCATTGCAGAGATTTCCCCAGCCTTGTGGATGGATATTTAGGTAAGGATAAGAAAACTGGCTTTGAATGTTTAAAGTATATCAGAAAATTCCCAAATTTTATACAAACTATATAGGTTTGGGTGAGTCACTTACTCACTCACTCTCTCCAGCCTGAATTTTTCAAAATGATGGTGTTGGGTTGATTTCCAAAATGCCTTCAACTCTAAGGCCTTCTGATAGCACCAAAATCTTCTAAGGAATAAATGTGGGCTGTAGCCAATAAACATTGAATGTGAACATCTGATTTTGATGAAATCATCAAAATGGATGAAATACTTTGGGTCTGGGTTGAGATATAATGCAAGTTGCTGGCATTAAGCAAAGTGAAGGGATTTTGAGAAAACTGAAAAGGCACAAAGAAAGTGAATGAAGGATTCACTGACCATGTTGTTGTTGTTGTTGTTATGTGCCGTCGAGTCAGCCCTGACTCATAGCGACCCCTCCTTGGGTTTCTGAGACAGTATCACTACGGAAGTAGGATTGCCCAACCTTCCTTCCGAGGAGTGACTGTTGGGTTTGAACCACCAGCCTTCTGGTTAGCAGTCAAGTGCCTTAGCCACTATGCTACCAGAGCTCCCTCACTGACCATAGTGAGACCATTTTACTGTAGCCAAATGTAGAGTACTATGATCAATGGAAAACATACAGAGAATGAATGATGAAGAAATGATTGAATTGATGAATATGGCTAGTAGAACCTACAATAGCCAAGGTGGTAAAGAAAGGTAGTATTATATAAAAGTTAAAAAAAATAAAAAATTAAACTGGAAAAACAACAAGAAGCTCTTTTAACTTCTATGATAATAAATTGAACTTTAAAAAATAATAGTCCAGGACTGGGTTATAATTATTATTAAATAAGAACTTTGGTAATATAAATTAATACAAATAATAACAACTACTATTTATTAAGTCCTGCCATATTCTAGCGTTGCATTAACTGATCATATAATTTTCTTAAACTAGTAAGATGACCACAGATATCACCCTGGACATTCCTAGTCTGATTGAAATAACCAAAAGAGGAATCATCTATCACTGCTAGAAAGTATAGGTCTTGCCTGGTAAGAAGTTATAATCCATAATATCTTTGAGAGCAAGAGTGTGGAATCTTGAGCTTTATTTCATCCTCAGCAGGGATATAAACAAAACCAAAACCAAACTCACTGCCATCAAGTCAATTCCAACTCATAGCGAGCCTCATTGGGTAGATCATCCATTTTCCTTCCGCAGAGCAGCTGGTGGATTTGAACTGCTGACCTTCTGGTTAGCAGCCAAATGCCTTATATCCTATACCACTAGAGGTCTTAGTCACAAAGGGAGAAACACTCCCACCTGGAGATACAATACTGATTCCATTGAACTAAAAGTTAAGAATGCTACTCAGCCATTTTGGGCTCCTCATGGCTTTAGCTCTACAGACAAAGAAAGGAATGACTGCATTGTCTGGTGGAAGTGATCCAGATTACTAAGGGGAAATTGGATTGATATTACATACTGGAAGTAAGGAATATGTCCAGAATACAGGAGATTCCTTAGGAAGTCTCTTGATACTATCATATCATGTAATTAAAGTCAATGAAAAACCACAGGAACCCAATTCTGATATGATTACTAATAACCCAGACCCTTCAGGAATGAAAGTTTAGGTCACCACATCAAGAAAAGAACCACGACTACCTGAGATGTTTGCTGAGGGCAAAAGAAATACAGAATGGGTAGTGGAAGAAGGTAGTTCTATATACCAGCTATGATCATGTGACCAGTTGCAGATTTGAGGACTGTGATTATCATATGTATTTTTTCTTTGTATATGTGCTTCAAATATATTAGTTTTCTTCTGTCATAAAATATAAGATGTTAATGGGGTTAATACCCATTTGCAATAAGATGTAAATTTTTGGTTGTAAGCGTATTAGGTGCAAGTATGACTTTATCATTATCTTTATTTAGAGATTATGCATAGTTTAAGGAGATCTGTACGGGTGCCAAGTTGATAAGAGGTGGGCTGTAGTAGTTAAGAATGTGTGTCAACTTGGCTAGGCTATGATCTGAGTAGCATGGTAGCTATGATGTGATTACCCATCATGAGATTAAAAAAAAGTCCCACTGCTGTCAAGTCAGATCCAATTCATAAGCAACCCCTCCTTGGGTTTCCGAGGCAGTATCACTACTGGAGTAGATTTCACAATCTTCCTTCTGAGGAGTGGCTGGTGGATTTGAACTACCAGCCTTCTGGTTAGCAGTCAAATGCTTTAGGCACTATGCCATCAGGGCTCCCATGATGAGATTGGATCTGCTGTAATCATGTCCATGATGGGATTTGCTGTGTGCAGCCTTTCAGCTGAAAGGTATTCCCTATGATGAGAATGGATGTGGTATAATCATCTCCATGGTTGAATCAGTTGTGAGCAGCTAATCAATTGATGGGGGATTGCCTTGGCACTGTGGCCTGTTTCTAATATATATGTAAGAGATTTGAGAAAGGTCTTTGGCTCTTTGCTCCCACATTTGGCCCATCATCATCTCCAGTTCCTGGATTTGAACCAGTGGCCTGCTGTGTTGCCTGCAGTTTTGGGAACTTCTGATCTTGGATTTTTCAGTCTCAGCAGCCATCAGCCTGCTACACTGCCTGCCAATCTTGAGTTTTTCAGCCCCTGCAGCTTCATGATTTAGGAGAAGCCTCCAGCTTGCTCCAGTATGCTTTGAAGGCAGAACTGAACCCCAAGGTCAAGGGGCCTCCACACAGCCCCTAAGGCTAGTACTTTGAACTCAGACTTCTAACCTAATCTTCCTTGAGAGGCAAAAAACAGAAACCAAACTCACTGCCATCAAGTCAAACCCGACTCATAGCAACTCCTTGGTTAGCAGTCAAATGCTTTAGGCACTATGCCATCAGGGCTCCCATGATGAGGCACTATGCTACAACAGCTCCAAGGCACTCTGAATTTGAACTTCTAAACTCCTAAACTTTAAGAGAGGAGCTCTGGTAGCATAGTGGCTAAGACACTTGCCTGCTAACCAGACGGCTGGCGGTTCAAACCCACCAGCCACTCCTCGGAAGGAAGGTTGGGCAATCCTACTTTCGTAGTGATAACTGCCTCGGAAACCCAAGGAGGGGTCGCTATGAGTTGGGGCCGACTCGACGGCACACAACAACAACAACAACAAAACTTTAAGAGAATAAATTTCTACTTGATAAAGCCATCCATTTGTGACATTACTGTTGTAGCACTAGATGGATGGAATACTTCTAAACTCACTCTATGAACCAAGCATAACCCTGATAAGAAAACAAGGCAAATATATTACTAAAAAAGAAAATTACAGAATATACCTCATGAACATTGGTGCAAAAAAATCTCAACAAAATCATAGCCAATAGAATACAAGATATACCATCATATCTAAAATTATATCACACTTTATTTTTCTGGATTTCTAGAATCTCAGTACTTTCCTAGAGTTAGACCGATGTTTCATGCACCTATTTAATACCCATGGCTTATGATTTTAATGAATCAAGGTACTTCATGAAATCACAATGACTTTAACTCTCTTCACCAGCAGCTTGTTGAGTGATCTGACTGAGAAAGTTATGCCATTTAAAAGCCTCCCATCAGCCTGAAATCAAAGATATCTAGAATATGTGTAGCTAAGGACCAAAGTGAGAATATCTGTTGCATAGTGAAGGAAAAAGAAGAGTATTTTTTTTTTAAATCGAGTTTTAGTAAAAAATAGCAGTCTATATGTAAAGTCTGGTAAGATTAAATTTTGTATAATAAGAACCACTACAATTTTTACACAGAGGGACAATCCATCCTTATATTATTAGTGTAGACAAGAAGTGAATTAATTTCAATCAGAGAAAATAGGTCTCCCAAAGTCCCTATTCATAAAGCCAAATCTGTCATTTATTCTTAGCATAAAGCTTTAATCCAAGCAATTTCCTTCAAATGTTTTCTCAAATAAAAGTGATACCAATTAAGAACAGAATGGTTAATACTTGGGCTTTGACATTAAATCTGTCCTTGCAGGGTCTGGAGGATGACCACCTGGAGACAAGTGAAAACAGAGTCCTCAGGTTAGAGGATGTCTAAAGGCAGGTGGTCCTCCTTGCTCATTGCTGTGGTGCAGAGATGCTGAGACTCAGCAGGGAAGGGAATAGAGAAAAGACAGTCCTGAAAAGCAGACCACATGGAAATAATTAACCAGATCGGCAGCTGGGTAATAGCTAGAAACCAAAAAGTGCATAGGAAATTGAAACTATAAAACAATAAAAAAAAATATTTTGAAAAAAAAAAGAAAAGACTTCTGAGTTTAAAATGAGATCTCAGTTATCAACAAAATTCAGGAACTGTGAGAACATTCTACTGTTGACTGAAAAAAATTGGGGGCATTGGACTAATGAAGCAAGGCCACTCTGTGCCTACGATGTCATTTGAGTTCTTTTATATGACATTTCTGAAACAATAATTCTCACTTGCCAAAGCCACCAGGAGACAGGGTCTAATAGCATTTTTCTACTCTCTTTTCCTTTTTTTTTTTTTCCTAATTCTGTATAAAAGAAAAGTCAGGAAGTATGTAGGGATGAAAAAATAAATTAAAAACCTAAACTCTGGGAGACAATTTTCTCGATATGGGAAAAAAGTGAAAGGAGTTTCTCTTCTGATTGTGACTTTGAAATACTAAGGCTAACAAGAAGCTACACCGTATTTAAGATCCTGAATCTGAAATTACACTTTTGACTTCATTTTACTTGAATCCACAATCAACACCCATGGAAGCAGCAGTCAAGAAATCAAATGATGTATTGCACTGGACAAATCAGCTGCAAAAGACTTCTTTAAAGTGTTGAAAAACAAAGACATCACTTTCAGGACTAAAGTGCACTTGACTCAAGCCGTGGTATTTTCAATTGCTTCCTATGCACATAAAAGCTGGACAATGTATAGGAAAGACCACGGAAGAAGTGATGTCTTTGAATTATGGTGTTGACAACAAAGAGTAAATATACTGTGGACTGCCAGAGAATGAAGAAATCTGTCTTGGAAGAAGTACAGCCAGAATTCTCTTTAGAAGTGAAGTTGGATAGATATCATCTCACATGCTGTGGACCTGTTATCAGGAGGGAGAAGTCCCTGAAAAAGGACATCATTCTTGGTAAACTAGAGTGTTGACAAAAAAGAAGAAATGCCAGAAGTAGATGGAATGACACAGTGGCTGCAACAATGTGCTCAAACATAGCAATGATTGTGTGGATGGTGTAGAACCAGGCACTGTTTCATTTGGTTGTTCATATGGTAGGTGTGAGTTGTAAGCAACTGTACAGCACCAGACACTAATACCAACAAAATTGTATAGAAGCAGATCACCAGATGGGTTTGAACCAGTGACCTTTTGATTAGAAGTTGAGCGCTTAAATATTGTACCACCAGGAGTCCTCTGAAGTCACATTACTTGGGTACAAATTCTAGGGAGCTCTCCCCCTACCTTTGGAACATTAACTCACCCTCTGTGGTCTTTTATTTTCCCATCTATAAAATAGGGATAATAATAGCTGTGTTGTTGTTGTTGTTATGTGCCGTCAAGTCGGACCCGACTCATAGCGACCCCTCCATGGGTTTCCAAGGCAGTATCACTACTGAAGTAGATTGCCCCATCCTCATTCTGAGGAGTGGCTGGTGGGCTTGAACCGCCAGCCTCCTGGTTAGCAGTCAAGTGCCTTAGGCACTATGCTACCAGAGCTCCCAATAATAGCTGTATCTACCTAATAACATAATTTTGAGAATAAATTTAACAAATATGTGTAAAACACTTAACATAGTATCTGATAAATAGAGAGAAAGATAATTACAATTTTTTTAAAAAAGAAAACTTATTTTGGAGGATTTACAATGAAAGATTTTACATATAATAATACTGGCAAAACATTAAAACAAAAAAATAATGATATAATTAAAATAAGAGGATGGAAGTTAACTAAGTCCTCATTTAATGTAGCAGAAAGTGAACAGTTATTGACTTAAATTGGAATAACAAATATCTACAGGTAATACTGAAAGACATTGTAAAATCATCAAAGGTCTGGGGAGAGGATGTAGTGATAAGAAATATTACTGAGTATTTTAGTCTAGTGCATTCATCACTATGATAAACTTTTTCACACACATGTATGCACAGAGATACATATATACAGCAACAGATTTTAACTGTACCTGAGAAATGCAAGTGTTTAAACATGTAGAATCACACTAAAATTTGATTTGCCATGCATGGCACACACAACATATAAATTTAAAAAGCCTATAAGCAACGACATCAAGTTTAAAGTATCACTAAAACATTATGCCCTAAATTGTTTTTAAAAGCACCTGGCTGGAATGTACAATCTAAATGTTGAATATTTTTGGCTTATATACCAAAGCCACGTCACAGTCAATTTCCACTGCTTTCTAGCTGTTTCTGGAACTTCTACCACAATGAAAACTAGTGACAAGCTTGACTTTTTTCCTGCTTCTAAAAAACATGTGGAAGACTCTCTTCACCTCAATATACTAGAGAGACAAGGCCTCCTTCCCTCACTGCTTTTCCAGTTGTCAAAGGCTCATATCATTATACATCTTAATATTATTTTTATATAGACGATTTCTTTTCAGACAATTCAGTCATTCTCCCTCCCTGTTGAAAAGCAGAAGTATGACCTTGAGAAAGTTGAACTCTCTGAGTGGTAATTTCCTCACTTATGAAATGAAGAGGAGAGGATTAAATTTTCAAGGACGCTTCTTAATCACAATTCTTTGTTGTCTCAAATTCTACCCAATAGGATTGTTCTCTTTCTAGTGAATATTACACCCTTCCTCATCAGGCAATATAAAGTGGTCCAAGGTAGTCAGAAGTTGGTTTTGTTTTATTTTTCTTTGATGAGGATAAAAACTGATATCATATTTAAAGCAAAGTGCTTCAGCATCCTTCCAAATAATGTGGTTAGTTACTCTAGGACAATGTCAAAGCCTTAGTAGAAACTACTTTGCCTCTTAGTTTAACTATTAGTTCTAATTTTGAGGAAGACTGAGGAACATTTCCCATTTGGGGTAGAAATGAATAAAGAGTAAGAGAAAGTAAAAGAAAAATTCTTCCAGATACAAAAAAGTAAAAACAATAACTACTCTTATAAAATCACTGGGAGTCTGTATTACTTATAATTTTTAACTGTAAAGATATAAAACCAAACCAAACTCACTGCCCTGGAGTCAGACCCTACTTAAAGTGATCCTTCCTTGGGTTTCTGAGGTGGTATCACTATAGAAGTAGATTACCCAACCTTCTTTCATAGAAGTGGCTGGTAGGTATTAATTTATTCAAATTATCTAGATACACTGTAGAAATGCAATTTTCTGAAACAAATTATATACTTTTATATATTTAATTCTATGTTATATTCTCTATACAGAGTCATAGAATTTTAATTATTTTCTATAATTTAGGAAATCTGACTGTTTAGAATTATGGAGCAGCTGTTACTGATTTTAAGCATTATGAAGTCAGACCTTGTTAACTAGAATAATAGCATATTAGTAGAAGGCAGGAACCGGGAGGAGGGGGGCGTGGCAGGTTCAGAAGGGCTCAGAAGGCAGAAACCAGGGTGAAGAGTGGCATGGCAGGCTTGGAGCATCACAGAAGGCAGAAAGTGGGGGGAAGTGGCAGAGTGGGTTGAGAGCAGCCCAGAAGGCAGGAACCAGGGAGAGAAGTGGTGTGGCATGTGTTGAAAGGCTGAGGGAGACCAGGAAGTGAGTGGAGTGGTTTGGAGAAACTAAAGGAGACAAACTTGTCTGTCAGTTTGTCATACTGTGGTGGCTTGCATGTTGCTGTCAGGCTGGAGGCTATGCCATGGATAACTGAAATGCCAGCAGAGTTTCCCACACTGGACAGGTTTCAGTGAAACTTCCAGACTAAGACAGGCTCAGAAGAAGAAAGAGGCCATCCACTTCTCAAAGAATTGGTCAGTGAAAACCTTATGAATAGCAGTGAAACACTGTCTGATATATTACTGGGAAACTTTATGAATAACCCTAAAACATTGTCTGATATAGTGCTGGAAAAGGGACCCTTCAGGTTGGAAGATACTCAAAATAGGACTGGGGAAGTGTTGCCTCCTCAGAGTAGAGCCATCCTCAATGATGTGGATGGAGTTAGCTTTCAGGACCTCCATTTGCTGATGTGGCATGACTCAAGATGAGAAGAAACAGCTGCAAGCATCCATTAATGATAGGAACATGGAATGTATGAAGTATGAATCTAGGAAAATTAGAAGTTGTCAAAAATGAAATGGAACACATAGACATTGATATATGCTAGGCTTCAGTGAGTTGAGATGGACTAGTTTTGGCTATTTTCAATCTGACAATCATATGATCTACCATACCGAAAAATGAAAAATTGAAGAGGAACAGTGTGACATTCATCATCACAAAGAATGTATCAAGATCTATTCTGAAGTACAATGCTGTCAGTGATAGGATAATATCCATATTCCTACAAGGAAGACTAGTTAATACTACTATTATTCAAATTTACATACCAACTACCAAAGCCAAGGATGAGGAAATGGAAAAATTTTACCAAGTACTGTAGTCTGAAATTGACCAAACATGCAATGAAGATGTGTTGATTATCACTGGTGATTGGAATAAAAAATTTTGAAACAAAGAAGAATCAACAGTAATTGGAAAATACTGCCTTGGTGATAGAAACAACACTGGAGATCACATAATAGAATTTTGCAAGATCAATGACTTATTAATTGCAAATACCTTTTTTTCAACAACACAAATGACAGCTACATACATGGACTGTGCCAATTGGAGTACACAGGAATCAGATTGACTACATCACAAAAAGACAATGGAAAAGCTCAATATCTTCAGCCAAAACAAGGCCAGGAGCTGATTGTGGAACAGACCATCAACTGTTCATATGTATGTTCAAGTTGAAGCTGAAGACAATTAAAAGAAGTCCACACGAGGAAAAGTATGGCCTTGATTATGTTGTTGTTGTTGTTGTTGTTGTTGTTATGTGCTGTCGAGTCGACCCCGACTCATAACGACCCCTCCTTGGCCTTGATTATAGCCCTCCTGAATTTAGAGACCATCAAAAGAATAGATTTGATGCATTGAACATCAATTACCAAAAAAACAGAGGAATTGTGGGATGACATCAAGAAGATCATCCATGAAGAAAGCAAAAAGTCATTTAAGAGACAGGAGAAAAAGAAAAGACAAAAATGGATGTCAGAAGAGACTCTGAAACTTGCCCTTGAATGGAGAGTAGCTAAAGCAAATGGAAGAAATGACAAGATAAAAGAGCTGAACAGAAATTTTCAAAAAGGAGCTCAAGCAGACCAAAACAATTACTATAATGAAATGTGCAAAGACTTGGAGCTAGAAAACAAAACAGGGAAGAGCATGCTGGGCATTTCTCAAGCTGAAAGAACTGAGGAAAAACTGTAAGCCTCAAGCTGAAATATTGAAAGAGTCTATGGGAAATATATTGAATGATGCAGGAAACATCAAAATAAGATGGAAGGAATACACAGAATCACTGTACAAAAAGAATCAGTCGATGTTCATCCATTTCAGGAGGTGGCATTTGATCAAAAACCAATGGTACTGAAGGAAGAAATAAAAGCTGCACTAAAGGAATTGGCAAAAAAAACAAGATTCCAGGAATTGACGGGATACCCATTGAGATGTTTCAACAAATGGATGCCCTGATGGAGGCATTCACTCCACTCTTTTCAAAGACAGCTATCTGGCCAACTGACTGGTTGAGATCCATACTTGTAGCCATTCCAAAGAAAGGTGATCCCACAGAATGTGGAAATTATCAAACAATATTGTTAATATCACATGCAAGTAAAATCATCCTGAAAATAATTCAAAAATGGTTGCAGCAGTATATTGACAGAGAACTTCCAGAAATGCAAACTGGATTTAGAATAAGATGTGAAATGAAAGACATAATTGCTGATGTCTGATGGATCTTAGCTAAAAGGAAAGAATACCAGAAAGATATTTACTTATGTTTTATTGACCATGCAAAAGCATTTGATTTTGTGGATCATTACAAATTATGGGTAAATTGAGAAGAATTGGAATTCCAGAACACTTAATCATAGTCATGAGACAACTGTACATAGACCAGGAGGCTGTCAGTCGAACAGAACAAGAGGACACTGCACAATTTAAAATCAAGAAGGGAGTGCATCAGGGTGGTATCTTTTTACCACATTTTTCAATTTATAAATTGAACAAATAATCCCAGCAGGTGGACTATATCAAGAAGAATGTGGCATCAGGATAGGAGGAAGGCTCATTAACAACCTGTGATATGCAGATGACACAACTTTGCTTGCTGAAAGTGAGGATGACTTGAAGCACTTACTAATGAAACTTGTAGACTACAATCTTCAGTATGGATTACACCTCAATATAAAGAAAACAAAAATTCTCACAATTATACCAATAAGCAACATCACAATAAATGGAGAAAAGATTGAAATTGTCAGACTTCATATTACTTGGTTCTACAATCAACACCAATGGAGGCAGCAGCCAAGACCTCAGACCACGTATTACACCTGGCAAACTGCTGCAAAAGAACTTTTTCAATTGATGAAGAGCAAAGATGTTTTCTTGAAGACTAAAGTGCACTTAACCCAAGCCATGATATTACCAATAACCTCATATGTATGTTAGAGCTGGACAATGAATAAAGAAGACTGAAGAAGAGTTGATGCTTTTGAGTTGTGGTGTTGGTGAAGAATGCCGAAAGTACTATAGATTGCCAAAAGAGCTAACAAGTCTGTCCTGGAGGAAATGAAGCTAGAATGCTCCTTGAAAGCAGGAATGGCCAGACTTCATCTCACCTACTTTGGTTGTTTGTCAGACGGGACCATTCTCTGGAGAAGTATATCATGCTGGGTAAGTTAACAAAGAAGGTTAACAAAGAAGGGAAAGGCTCTCAACAGGATGGATTGACACAGTGGCTGCAATGATATAGCAGAGGTATAGCAGAGATCATGAGGCTGGCACAGGAAAGGGCAGTGTCTGCTGTACATAATGTCACTATGAGCCAGAGATAACTCAATTGTACCCAACAACAACAGCATGTTAGTGAAAAACAAGGCACTGAAATGATTTGAGGAAACAAAGAAATAAATAATTAAATCTTCAAACATATCACAGATGAGTGGATCTGAGTCTCCTATTATTAAATTTATATTACGTGTTTAAAATCATAATTTCATTAAAAGCTAAAAGGAAATTATATTCATATACATTGTTCTTTAAGCAACTAATTCCCCATTCCCTAATTCTCTTCCAAATGATTTAATAATACATTTCTGTAAAAAAACTGGCAATAAAATATCCTCTTTGTCTTAAAAAGAATTCATGCAGTCATAACCAATGACCCTATCCAGGAGATCTGCCCCAGATGTCTTCGGAGTTTGTCTGGGATCAAGTGTTCTGCCCCCAATTGCCTTCTGGATAGGTAGGAACTAGTTCTGGGACCTAGTTATTTTCTTCCAGCTCTCTTTGGGTCTGGCAAGAGGCACCTTCTACCTACTTATATCCAGCTGCCTTTTGGAATAGCAACAAATTTTGAGGGAGGGATCAGATTACTCAGCCACAGATGCCTTTTGGGACAGCAGGAACTTTTTCTGGGACTAGACACCCTGTGCCCCACCACAATTTGGGACAGTAAAAACTCCTTCTGGGACCAGGAACCCAGTTCAAAGCTGCCTTTTGTACTGGCAAGAACACCTTCTGGAACCAGATGCTCTGCTTCCCACCACCTGTTTAGCAAGCAGGCACACTGCCCAGGTGCCCTGCCCACCCATTCGTCCTTTTTTTTCCTAATTAATTTTTCCTCCTCTCTACATTCTTTCTTTTTATTTTACTTTTCTTTCCTTTCCCTGGTTCTTGTTTATTTTTCCATTTCCTTATTCTCATCTTTATTTTACTTCTTTTTCTCTTTTCATTTTTCCCATCCTTTATTTTTCCTTTTGAATTTTTCCTTTTTTTCTTTACTATTCTTTTTGTTTTGCTCTTTTATTGTTTTCTCTTCCCCAGATTTTATTTTGTATTTTTCATTGTTCTTTTCTTTTTCTTTTTGTTGTTGTTGCTGTTTATGTTGTTTGTGTTTCTGTTTTCTTGTTTTTATTATTTTTGTCTGTCCCATCAGTCAGGAGACAGCAACCATACCCACCCCATAAACCAACAACATTCACATCTCCTGCCGCCCCACTCACTGGGCCAGGGTCACCATGTGCACAAAGTAGCAGTGATAGATAGCAGCAATACCAGCCCAACCTGCCTTCAACTGCTTTACACAAACAGCTACAAGATCTGTGTAAAGATCTTCATCCTCTATTAAACTTACCAAAAGATAGGTTGTGAGTGCTTAAGTGCTGCTAAACTAGCAAAGAAAGGATCAAACTAGCCCTGCTTGCTCAGATATATGAAATCAAATGAAAAAAAAAAAAAAATGGGCAAATCACACCAACATATAATCACTAATACATAAACAAAATAACATCACAATGTTTGGGGATAATTGACAATCCCAGTTAACAGAAAGAAGCAAGATAAAGTATACAAATAAGGGACAAAAACACAGAGCCAGAAACCCTCCTTGAGGAAGAAGTTGGATTGAAAATGCCTAATAAGGAATGCAAAATAATTATATTTAAGTAATGGCAACAGATTGACAGGCACATTAAGGAAAACACTGGCAAAATCAAGAAACACTGACAAAATTAAGGAAAACACAGAAGAGTTTAGGGAAACAATACAAGAGCAAACTGAAAAATTAGTGAATAATTGGAAACCATACACAATCAGCAAATAGAAATCCAGAAGATTAATATTAAGATTTCAGAAACAGATACCACATTGAAAGGGCTAAGGAGTAGAATTGAATCAATAAAAGACAGAATTTGTGAGATAGAAGACAAATCTTTCAATACTATTATGTTAAATGAATAATCAGAAAAGAAAATAAATAAAGTCTAATATTATATAGGAAACCATCAAGAAGAAAATCCTTACATTTGATCTAAATTCAAGAATGCAAAGAGACAAATAAAACTACAGAAAAAAAAAATTGTCTAAGATTTATTGGAAAGAACCTTCCTAATTAGATGAAAGATGAGAAGATATTCATTCAAGAAGTTGAATGAACCCCAAAGAGTATAGAACCAAAAAACACTGTTCTATATCCAACTTTGGTCAGTAGTGACTGGGATCTTCAAAGCTTGCAAGTGACCATCTAGATTCAATGATGGATTTCTCCTTGTCTAGAGCAAAGAAGAATGAACAAAACCAAAAACACATGGAAACAATTAGTCCAAGGGACTGACAGACCATGTGATCCTCAGCCTATATAACCATAAGACAAGAAGAGTTAGATGGTGCCAGGCTACCACTGTCAACAGTTCAGAAGGGGATTGGTACAGGGAATCCTGCACAGAGCAGGAGAATGATGTGGAACAAAACTCAAAATCATAAAAACAAGACCAGGTTTGCTGGTCTGATAGAGCCTGTTGAGACCCCTGAGACTATGGCCCCTAGCTACCCTTCAGGTCTGGAATTGAACTCACTCCTGTGGCTTCCAGCTAAATAATAGACAGGCATATGGGCTGAACATTTACATGAGGTAGCGATCAATCATGGAGAAATCAATCATGAGAGAACAGAAAAGCAATGTTTGCACAGGGAGATGGCTCAGGGGATGGGAGTGCATGGGAGGGAAGAAGTAACCATGGGGAGGAAGTATGAAGAGTGCTGTTACACTGTAGGGAATTGCAGTCAATGTCATGAGACAAAATGTGTATGAACTGCTGTGTGGAAAATGAACTTGCTCTGTAAACTTTCACCCAAATCACAATAAAAATGAAGTAAATAAAGGTCAGATGGTTTCACTGGAGAATTCTACCAAATGTTAAAAGAAGAGGTGACATCAGTCTTATCCAAATTATTCCAGAACATAGAAAAGAATAGAATACTCCCAAATTCATCATATGAAGCAACCATAATCCTGATACCAACACCAGCCAAACACACCACTAAAAAGGAAAATCACAGAACAATATCCTTCATGAATACAGATGAAGAGAAATTCAACAAAATCCCAGCCAATGGGATGAACCCTATATCAAAACTCAACACACTGTGAACCAGTGGAATTCAAACCAGGTATGTAAGGAGGGGTCTCTATGAGTCGGGTCAGACTTGATGGCACATAACAACAACGACAACATGCAAAGATAGTTCAACATTAGAAAAACAATCAATGTAATCAATCACATAAATAAAACAAAAGAACCTCATGACCCTATCAATTGATGTAAAAAAGGCAATTGATAAAATCCAGCAGAGTTGAAAAACTCTCAGAAAAATAAGAATATAAGAGAAATTCCTCAACATTACAAATGGCATAACAGAAAACCAAAAGCCAACATTATTCTCAATGGAGAAAGGCTGAAAACATTCCCCTTGCAAATGGGAAGCAGACCCAGAAAGATGCTCTCTATCACCCCTTCTATTCAACAATGTATTAGAAGTCCTAGTCTTGGAAACAAGGCAAGAAAGAAAAATAAGACATCCAAATTGGCAAAGAAGAAGGAAAACTATCCCTATTTGCAGATGGTATGATACTATACATAGAAAAACCAAGGGACTCAGAAATATAGCTTCTGGAACTAATTGAAAGATTCAGCAAAGTGGCAGGGTACAAGATCAACATACAAAAATAAGTTGGATTCCATGACATCAGCAAAGAGATCTCTGATAAGCAGATAAGGGAAATAATATTATTTACAATGGCTACCAAAAGATAAAAAACGGAAGAATAAATCTTCCCAGAAACACAAAAGTTGTATACAAAGAGAACTACAAAATACTAGTACATGAAACTATAAGTTGTTGTTAGGTGCCATTGAGTAAACTCCAACTCATAGTGAGCCTATGTACAACAGAATGAAACACTGCCCGGTCCTGCACCAGCCTCAATCTTTGTTATACCTGAGCCCATCGTTGCAGCCAGTGTATCAATCCATCTGATTGAAGGTATTCCCCTTTTTCGCTAACCTTCCACATTACCAAGCATGATATCCTTCTCCAGGGCAATGGTCCCTTCTGACATCATGACCAAAGTAGGTGAGACAAAGTCTGGCCATTCTTACTTCCAAGGAGCATTCCTGCTGCACTTCTTCCAGGAAAGATTTGTTAGTTCTTCTGGCAGTCCATGATACTTTCAGTACTCTTCATCAACACCAAAAGCATCAACAACTCAAAAGCATCAAATCTTATTCAGTATTTTTTATTATGCTTTCACATGCATGTAAGACATTTGAAACAACATGGCTTGGGTTGTTGTTGTTGTTATGTGCCTTTGAATCATCCCCAACTCATAGCAACCCCTCCTTGGGTTTCTGAGGCAGCATCACTATGGAAGTAGATTGCCCAAACTTTCTTTCTAGGAATGGCTGGTGGGTTTGATCTGCCAGCCTTCTGGTTAGCAGTCAAGTGCCTTAGGCACTATGCTAACAGAGCTATGTCCCTGTGAAAACACAACCCTTCTATTCTCCCATGATTGTTTTCTCCAAAGAGTGTATCTGCCTAGTGTAAATGCTCACCTCATATGCCTGTCTTTTGTTTGACTGAAAGCCACAGAAGTGGGTTCAATTCCAGACTTGAAGGGTAGCTAGGGGCCATAGTCTAGTGCTGTAATCATTTTTGAATTATCTTCAGCAAGATTTTATTAGCATGTAACATTAATGATATTGCTCTATAATTTCCACTTCTGTGGGATCATCTCTCTTTGGAAAGGGTGCAAATAGGAATCTCTTCCAGTCAGTTGGTCAGGTAGCTGTCTTTCAAATTTCTTGGCATAGATGAATAAGTGCCTCCAACATGGCATCCATTTGTTGAAACATTTCAATTCGTATTCTGTCATTTCCTGGAGCTTTGTTTTTTGCCACATCTGTCAGTGCAGCTTTGACTTCTTCCTTCAATACCATTTGTTCTTGATCATATCTCACCTCCTGAAATAGATGAACATCGACCAATTCTTTGTTGCACAATGACTCTATTCCTTCCATCTTTTTTGACTTTTCCTGCATCATTCAATATTTTGCCAAAAGAATCATTCAATATTGCAACTTGAGGCTTGAATTTTTTCTTAAGTTTTTTTCAGTTTGTGAAGTTCTGAGTGTGTTCTTTCCTTTTAGTTTTCTAACTCCAGGTCTTGGCACATATCATTCTAATGACTGACTTTATCTTCTCTAACTGCTCTTTGAAATCTTTGTTCAGCTCCTTTATCTTGTCATTTCTTCCATTTACTTTAGCTACTCTCCATTCAAGAGCAAGTTGCAGAGTCTCTTCTGACATCCATTTTGGTCTTCCATCCTTTCCTGTCTTTTTAATGACTTTTTGCTTTCCTCATGTATGATGTTTTTGATGTCATCCCACAATTCCTTTGATTTTTGGTCACTTGTGTTCAATGCATCAAATGTATTCTTTAGGGGGTCTCAAAATTCAGGTGGGATATAATCAAGGTCATATTTGGCTCTTGTAGAGTTGTTTTAATTGTCTGCAGGTTCAACTGGAACTTTAATATGAGCAGTTAAAAGTCTATTCCACAGTCAGCTCCTGGCCTTGTTTTGGCTGAAGATATTGAGTTTCTCTATTGTCCCTTTCCACAGATGTAATTGATCTTATTCTTGTGTACTACGTTTGGTGAAGTCCACATGTATAGCTACCATTTATGTTGTTAAATAAAGGTGTTTGCAATGAATAAGTCATTAGTGTCACAAAATTCTATCATACACTCTCCAACATCTTTTCTATCACCAAAGCCATGTTTCCCAACTACTTGTGATTCTTCTTTGCTTCTAATTTTTGTGTTCTAATCACCATATCTTGATTGCATGTTTTGTCAATTTCAGACTGCAGAAGTTTACAAGAATCTTTAATTTCCTTATCTTTGGCTTTGGTGTTTGGTGTGTAAATTTGAATAATAGTAATATTAACTGGTCTTCCTTGTAGGTGTATAGATTTATCCTATCACTGGCAGCACTGTACTTCAGAATAGATCTTGAAACATTCTTTGTGACAATGAATGCCACATCATTCTTCTTCAATTTCTCATTCGCAGTATTGTAGATCATATGGTTGTCAGATTCAGAATGGCCTTTACCAGTCCCTTTCAGCTCACTAATACCTAGGATGTTGATTTTTATGCATTCAATTTCATTTTGACAACTTGCAATTTTCCTAGATTCATATTTTGTAAACTCCATGCTCCAATTATTAATGGATGTTTGCAGCTGTTTCTTCCCATTTTGAGTCATACCACATCAGTAAAGGGAGGTCCTGAAAGTTTTATTCCATTCATGTCATTAAGTTGACCTACTTTGAGTACGCAGCTCTTCCCCAGTCATATTTTAAGTGCTTTCCAACCTAAGGGTCTCAACTTCTGGCACTAGATCAGACAATGTTGCAGGACTATTCATAAAGATTTCCAGTAATACATCAGATAATGTTTCACTGTTATTTATAAGGTTTTCACTGGCCAATTATTTGATAAGTAGATGACTCCTTCCTTCTTCCAAGTGTGTCTTAGTCTGGAAGCTCTGCTGAAACCAGTGCATCATGGGTAATCCTGCTAGTATTTGAAATACCAGTGGCATAACCTCCAACCTCACAGCAACACATTAGCCATCACATTACGACAAACTGACAGCCAAGTGGTGAGAAATTATAAGAGAACTTCATAAATGGATGAACAAACCATGTTCACAGATAGGAAGAACTGAGCATTTTAAAAATGTCAGTACTACCAAAAGTGATCTATACTTTCAATGCAATCCAGATCTAGATTCTATCAATATTTTTAAGGTTATAGAAAATCAATCACTAAATTTGCATGGGAAGGAAAGAGACCTCAGAAAGGCAGAGCACTACTGAAGAAAGTCAAAGAAGTCTAACACTCCCTGATCTCCAAACCCATCATAAAGCCACGGTAGTCAAAACAACCTGGTACTGGCACAATGACAGACAAATAGATCAGTGGAACAGAATTGAAAATCAAGAAATAGATTCATCCACCTATGGACAGCTGATCTTTTACAAAGGACCAAACACATTAAATGGGTAAGAGATAGTCTCTTCAACAAATGCAAAATGGCAAAACTGAATATCAATGTGCAGAAAAAGTAACAAGATCCATACCTCACACCATACACAAAAACAAACTCAAGATGAATCCAAAATATGAATGTAAAACCTAAAATTACAATGTTTATGAAAGAAAAAATAGAGGCAAACTTAGGGGCCTTAATTTATGGCATAAATAGACTATCAAACACAATAAAAAAAATGTACAAGCAGCAGAAGATAAAGTAGATGACTAGGATCCTCTGAAAATTAAATGCTTATATGAATCAAAAGACATCTGCAGAAGAGTAGAAAGAGAACCTACAGATTGTGCAAAAATATTTGACAATGACATATCTGATAAGTGATTTATCTGTAAAATTTATAGAAAATGTCAACACCTCAACAGCAAAAACACAAACAATCCAATTTAAAAATGGGCAGAGGATACAAAGAGAGAGATCAACACGAAGATATTCAGATTGACAACAAACACATGAAAAAAATGGTCAGGATCATTAGCAATTGGAGAGATGCAAATCAAAAGAACAATGAAATATCATTTCACTCCAACAGTAATAGCAAAGTTCGACAAGACCAAAGACAACAAATTTTGAAAAAAACATGGAGTAATTCTGAAATGTATGAAATCCTCATGCCCCACCAGTGGGACTGTGCAGTAGTAAAACTACTGTGGAAAACAGTATGGTGTTTCCTTAAAAAGTTGTGCTTGAAAAAAAAAAAAAAAATGGAAGTAGAAATAACATTTGATCCAGCAATCCCACTACTAGGTATATATGTAAAGAGGTGAGAACCAGGACACAAATAGATATTTGCACACCCATGTTCACTCCAGCACTATTCACAATAGCAAAGAGATTTTGGAAACCTAAGTGCCCATCAGTGGAGGAATGGATAACCAAACTACGATACATAGACACAATGGGATACTATGCAATATTGAAGAATCTGCTAAACAGCTTACAACATGGATGAATTGAAGGATGTTATGCTGAGTAAAATAAGTCAGTCACAGAAGGACAAATATTGTATGTGTCCACTACTATAGAAAGTCAAGGAAAGGTTTACACACAGAAGAAAACTTTCTTTGTTGCTTACCAGAGATGGGAGGGGTGGGTAGGGAAAATGGTTAGCTAGTAAGAGACACATAATGATTTGGGTGAAGAGGAAGACAATATACCACAAGTAGGTCAACAGTACAATATAACTAAGAGAAAAAAAGACATGGAAATTTTGCACAACAAGCATGGAAGTACATATTTTTACATACACAACACCGCCTTATCAGTAATAACAAACATTAATCTATAGGTGGATACATATGTGTAAACTGGCAAGATGATCAGGTATGGGTAGGCAAACTGGAATATACCCACAATCTTATACAAGTTTGACAGGTGATATTTCTACATATGTGTTTGTATGTACTATAAATATGCCCAGATTTAGAAAAGGGTATGGAATGAGGGATATCATTGTTGATATCAGATGGATCTCGGCTGAAAGCAAAGAATACCAGAAACATATTTACTTCTGGTGGCGTAGTGCCTAAGGCATTTGACTGCTAACCAAAAGGCTGGTGGTTCAAAACCACCAGCCACTCTTCAGAAGGAAGATTGGACAATCTACTTCCATAGTGATACTGCCTCGGAAACCCAAGGAGGGGGTCAGTATGAGTTGGATCCGACTATGGCAGTGAGTTTGGTTTTTGATTTTTGGTATTAACTATGTAAAGGCATTAAACTATATTGATCATAACAAATCATATATAATATTGTGAAGAATGGGAGTTCCAAAACACTTAATTGTGCTCCTGAGGAACCTGTACATAGACCGAGAGGCTGTTGTTAGAAAAGTACCAGAGGATACCACATGGTTTAAAATGGGGAAAGGTATGCATCAGGGTTGTATCCTTTCACCATAATTATTTAATATGTAGTTGGACTATATGAAGAAAAATGTGGCATCAGGGTTGGAGAAAGAATCATTAGCAACTGACGATAGGCAGACAACATAACTTTGGTGGCTGAAAGTGAAGTTTTTGTGAAGCCATTAGTGACGAAGATCAAAGACTACAGCCTTCAGTATGGATTACACCTCAACATAAAGAAAAAAAAAAAATATCTGCAACTCAACCAATAAACAACTTCAGGATAAATGGAGAAAATATTGAAATTGTCAGGAACTTACTTTTTCCTGGATTTATGATCAATGCCCATGGAGGCAGCAGTCAAAATATCAGACGATATATTGCATTGAGCAATTCTGTTGCAAAATACTTTTTTACAGTGTTAAAGAGAAAAGACTTCACTTTGAAGACTATGCTGCACTAGTCTCAAGCCATGGTATTTTCAGTAGTCTAACATGTATGTGAAAGGTGGACAAAGTATAAGGAAGACCTAAGAAGAATAGTGCCTAAGGCACTTGACTGCTAACCAGAAGGCTGGTGGTTCAAACCCACCAACCACTCCTCAGAAGGAAGGTTGGGCAATCTACTTCCATAGTGATACTGCCTTGGAAACCCAAGGAGGGGTTGCTATGAGTCAGGTCTGACTCAACGGCACATAACAACAACAACAACAACAACAACAATTAATTCACTGAGTTGTGGTATTCTTGAAGAATACTGAAAATGCCATAGACTTACAGAATTATGAATAAATCTGTCTTGTAAGAAGTGTAGCAAGAATGCTCCTTCGAAGTGAGAATTGTCAGACTTCGTTTCATGTATCTTGGTCATGTCATTAGAAGTGAACAATCCCTGGAAAAAAATACAAAACTTGGTAAAGTAGAGGGTCAGCAAAAAATGGAATGACCCTCAGTGCAATGTATAGACACAGCAGCTGCAACAGTGGGCTGAAGCATAGCAAATATCATGAAAATGGTTCAAGAGTGAGCAGTGTTCCATTATGTTGTACATAGGGTCACTATGAGTCAGAGCCAACTGCATGGCACCTAACAATAACTACATAAAAATGATCATATATGTAATACAGCTAACAAGAGGCAATGTTGTATAAACTTCTTAGCCACCACCAACCACCTGAAGGAGTGAGTCACTGGGCCTGTGGACTCTAGACCATGGTTGCAGGGGATATCAAGCTCAAATGGCATAAATAATACATAAAAACATTGTCCTACATCCTACTTTGGTGAGTAGTGAAAAGCTCTCAATCAGCCATCTAAGATGCAACTCTTGGTCTTTTCGTCCTGAGGAAAGAAGCATGAAGTAAATTGAGGATGCATGGAAACAAATAGTCCAAGGAACTAGTGGATCATAGGAACCTCAGCCTACATGACCTTAAGACCAGAAGAACCAGATGTTGTCCAGCTACCATTACCAGCCACTTGGAAAGGAATCAAAAACAGGAGATCTTGGCTAGAGTAGGAGAAAAACGTGGAACAAAACTCAAAATAAAAATAAATAAATAAACAAGAACAGGCTTACTGGTTTGATAGAGACTGGTGAAATCCGAAGACTGTGGCCCCTAGGCATCTTTCAGTCTTGAAACTGAACTCAATCTCTTGGCTTAACTTTCAGCTAAACAATAGATAAGGCTACAAAGTGAACAATTACACCAGCGAGGTGTAGTTCATAGAACATTCAGTCATGGGAGATGATAAGAAGGCAGCATTTGCACAGAGAGAAAGCTCAGAAGACAGGAATGCATAGGAAAGAAGGATCCAGGGAAAAGGTAACCACAGGGAAGAAGGGAGAAGAGAGCTGTTAAATTCTAGGGATTGTAATCAAAGTCACTAAACAAAATGTCCATGAACTGTTGAATGGAAAATGAATTTGCTCTGTAAACTTTCACCTGAATTACAATAAAAAAGTTAAAATAAATTTAAAAACAAAAAATTAATGAGACCCCATAATAATTTTCCAAATTTAGAAGGCCCAATTGCCTAAACATTTCTCACTGTGTACATACCTGCAATGTATCAATTTTTTAATGTTTTGCTGGTTTTTCAGTTTCTTTAAAGCATTCTTAGTAAGAAACAAAATGAAAATTGTTTTTTTTATTTGCTGTAAAATTGTTATAAAGCAATGAGAAGCAAAAACATCCACTGTTTGAAATGTTCAAGGTCCCATCTCACACTTTCTTGAGAACAATATTTAATCATGAGCACACAGTGGCTTATCTTTGGAAAATACCACCTATGGTAAGTAGTTTTAAATTGCTGAATGATCTCTCACAGCTGGTTATGGAAATTGGGATGACCAATATAAACCATTCATTGGCGCCCCATCTCAATTTGCACCCAGGGCACATGCCATACCTGCCATTCTTTAGAAATGCCTCTGACCAAGAAAAACTGTAAAATGTCACACCACTGTTTATTACAGCCACAATTTATTGGTGCAGAAATGGTGAAAAAAGCAAGTGAAACTAATCAGATTATTTTCTTAGAAACTAAAAGTAGAACTTTCATGCCAGCAGTCTATCATCTCTCATCCTTCTACCTATGTATGCAGCATCTCTTTTTGCTTATCAACTCAGATATACAACTCCTATTATTTTTGGTGTCCACTAAAAGAATCCTCTTACAAAAATGTTTTAGTCAAAATTAGGCATTTTACTGAAAACACAAAAAAGGGATAGCAAAGAAAATTATATATACTACTTACAGCAAACAAATGAAAAATACTTTAGTATATCTGATTTCCAAAGGCCCTCCTTCTACATGCTAGGATTATTCTGTTTGTTTGCTTGTTTTATCTCTGATCCTCCTCTATTTCTAGCTTCATCTTATGATGCATCCTTTAAATTCCTTTATCTTCTAATGTGTAAAGCATTTGGCTTTGCTCTAGCTTCTGTTCCCAAATTGTACATCCAAATTCAATTTCAGGTGTATGAAAATAAAGGGATGAACATTCCATGGGCACACTCCATTAAGAAAGTAATGTGGTGACCATTTTTTTATCATATGAGCACAGCTTTTAGAATCTCCCCTCCCTAACTTTGTAGACATACACAGTTCATTTTCCAAAATGATTATGAGAGAACGAAATATAGATCAATTTATGTCAGTTAATATAACTGATATAATGTATAATATATAGTATGACACACTATATCAATTACATATATATGTATATATGTATGTATGTATATATGTATATGTATATATATGTATATACATATATATGTGTGTGTGTGTGTGTATATGTGTGTGTGTGTGTATATATATGAGATGACATTATATAATAGAATATACATAGGTCTCGAAGACCTAGAGTTAGAAAACCAAAAGGGAAGAACATGATTGACATTTCTAAAGCTGATAAATTGAAGAAAAAAATTAAGCCTTGAGCTTCAATATTGAAATATGGGAAAAATATTGAGCAATGTAGGAAGAATTAAAGAAGATAGAAGGCATACACAGTCATTATATCAAAAAAAAATTGGTCGACATTCAATTATTTCAAGTGGTAGCATATGATCAAGAACTGATGGTATTGAAGGAAGAAATCTGAGCTGCACTGAAGGCATTGTCAAAAAAATAAGGCTTCAGAAATTGATAGAACACTGATTGAGATGTTTCAGCAAATTGATGGAACACTGGAAGTGTACTCACTTCTGTGCCAAGAAACTTGGAAAAGAGCTACCTGGCCAACTGAATGGAAGAGATCCATATTTGTGCTAATTGCAAAGAAAAGTTATCCTACAGACTACAGAATTATCAAACAATATTGAGTCAGATCTGACGCATAATTACCCTTCCTTGGGTTTCCAAGTCAGTAATACTATGGAAGTAGATTGCCCAACCTTCCTTCCTAGGAGTGGCTGGTGCATTTTAACCACCAGTCTCCTGGGCAGCAGTCAAATATCTTAAGCACTAAGCCACCAGAGCTCCCATTAATCTCATACTCAAGTAAAATTTTGCTGAAGGTAAATCAAAAGCATTTGTAGCAGTACATTGATAGGTAACTGCCAGAAGTTCAAACCAGATTCAGAAGAGCATAAAGAACAAGGAATATCATTGCTGATGTTAAATCAATCTTGCCTGAAAACAGAGAATACCAACAACATATTTACCTGTGTTTTATTGACTGTGCAAAAACATCCAACTGTGTGAGTCATAACAAACTATGAATAGGATTGCAAAGAATAGGAACTACATAATATTTAATTGTGCTCATGAGGAACCTATACATGGACTAAGAGGCAGTCATTCTAACAGAACGAGGAAAAACTGTGTGTTTTAATTTCAGGAAAGCTGTGCATCAGTATTGCATCCTTCTTCATCCTTACTCAATCTGCATGCTGAGCAAATAACTGGAGAAGATGGACTATATGAAGAAGAAAGTGACATCAGGATTGGAGGAATACTAATTAATAACCTGAGATATGTAGATGATATAACCTTTCTTGCTAAAAGTGAAGAGAACTTATAGCAATTACTGATAAGGATCAAAGACTAAGGTCTTCTGTGTGGATTACATATCAATATAAAGAAAACAAAAATCCTCACAACTAGAGCAAAAAGCAACATCATAATAATTGGAGCAAAGATGGAAGTTGTCGAGGAATTCATTTTACTTGGATCCATAATCTATGTCCATGGAAGCAGCCATGAGGAAATCCAATGACATATTGTATTGAGCAAATCTTCTGCAACAATCCTTTTTAAAGTGTTAAAATGAAAAGATACCACTTTGAGGATTAAGGTTCACCTGACCTAAGTCGTGATATTTTCAATCACCTCAAGTGCATATATAGGTAGGCAATGAATTAGGAAGGCCAAAGAAAAGTTGATACCTTTGAATTATGATGTTGACAAAGAATATTAAATATACTATGCGTTAGATGTATGGACAAATCTATCTTGAAAGAGGTATAGCCAGAATGTTTCTTAGAAGGAAGCAAACATTCTGAGACTTCATCTTATGTACTTTGGACATGTTATCAGGAGGGATCAGTTTTTGGAGAAAGATATTAAGCCTGGTAGAGTAGAGGTTTAGCAAAGAAGTGGAGAAGCCTCAATGAGATGGATTGACACAATACCTGTAACAATGGGCTCAAACAGCAGGATTGTGAGGATGGAACAGGATTGGGCAATATTTTTTTTTTTCTTTTGTACTTGACTGTTCTGGTTACCTAGTGCCACTCTGACAAGAATATACCACCAATGGAATGGCCTCAACAAACAGGAGTTTATTCTCTTACAGTTTGGAGGCTTTAAGTCCAAGTCCAAAGTGCCAGGCTCTAGGGACTAGGTGAAAGCCCCTCAACTTGGGGTCCAGCTCTACCTCCTGCTCCTGGCCCACTGGAGCTAAAGGTGTTTCTTCACTCAGACAGCTCCTGGCTGCTGAGGCTGCCAAACCCAAGGTTGACAAATAAAAAGACACATTCCATTGTTACCAAACCACATGGCAGGCTATTAATTTAAGTCTATTGTTAGTCCCAAGGTTGGCAGAGCATGGCAGGCTGCTGAACAACGACACAGCTACATGCAGGGTTCAAGGTACCATAAGCTAGAGACCATTCCCAAAGCTGCTTCTTATATATAGGAAGCAGACCACATACCCAAAGCTGCTACTCAGCTCCTTGTGGTAGATCCCACCATGGAGTTGATTGCCAGTCTCATCATGGAGAATGACTACCACCAGCTTCCCAGCCACCCAACCAGACCCAGCCATGTTGAACACACAAAAATAACTACCACAATGAGGTTGCTATAAGTCAGAGTTGACTTGGCCACACCTAACTTAACTACTGCTTCAGTTGTGAAATTTTTCCTTGAGAATTCACAAAAAACACATTATTGTTTACTAAGTTTCATTTAATGAATAAATATTTAAAACACAAAAGAACAATAAATTTAATAAAATTGGTTTTGCAACCATGCTTACACAGAATCAATGATTTTTGTTTAAAATACCCTTTAATTTCTTGCCAAAGTTTTAAAATTTTCTTTAAAACCCTGGTTTAAACCACAGGTAATAAATTTTGGCGAGAAATTTTTACCTGACTCTAGAAAAATCAATTTCCGTGAAATGCGATTTCATAATAGTCTGATCACCTTATACTTCAAATACTTAATATAGATTCTATGAATTCATAGAGTCATTATGGCTAGTCTGTACCTCATGGAGGAAGTCATTCTGTCATTACCCTAATTATGCCTAGTACTTAGGTGGACTTAGAGTCATAGACATTCTTAAGTGATTGAAAAATCACTTAATCTCACTGTCTTATCTAATGTTGCTGTAGCACATATAATTTAGTGGTTTAAAAGAATTAAAATTTATCCCTCATAGTTCTAGAGGCTAAAAGTTCAAATCAGAATCTCAGCTACCTTTCTGGTTGGTAGCCCTAGGTGTTCCTTGGTTCCTCGGCTTATAGACTATTCTCATCTTCGGTCTGTCTTTCCCCTTAGGTGCCTCTGTGTCTACCCTAGTCTTTGTAACTCAGAACTTATGAGGTTTATCATCAATCCTACACCGGTATGGCCTCATTAACATATCAAAAGAAAAAGCTTATTTTCATACAGGAACACATCCATAAGTACAAGGCCAGGAATTTAATACATATTTTGGATAGACACGATTCAATCTAAAGTGCTCACTGAGTCTTCATTTTATCATTTATTAAATGACTCTTAATAATAATAATAATAGTCCTTGCTTATCTCATAAGGTATTAACATTAAAGCAATGGAAGCCTATGGTTATAATTAGCAGTGAGATCAATAACAGGAGTGTCCAGGTGGTGTAAACAGTTAAACACCTGACTACTACCAGAAAGGTTGGTGGTTCAAAACCACTCAAACCTACCTCAGAAGACAGGCCTGGCAATCATAGCCTTGAAAACCCTTGAAAGCAGTTCCTTAGTGTACACATGGAGTCAATGTAAGTCGGCACTGACTCAACGGCAAGTAGCAACATTGTTGCTGTTGTTATGTGCTGTCAAGTGGGACCCAACTCATAGCAACCCCTCCTTGGGTTTGCAAGGTGTTAATCACTACGAAAGTAGATTACCCAACCTTCCTTCCGAGGAGTGAGTGGTGAGTTTGAACCTCCAGCCTTCTGGTTAGCAGTCAAATGTCTTAGGCACTATGCTACAGAGCTCCAGTAGCAACAATAATAATTTATTAATAACAGTTATTGTTTAGTAATTGAGCCAAAAGCTATTGTAATTTGAAGTTAATATACATTGAAAAAATTATGTACATGCTGCGGGTGATTGACTAGAAAAGGGGTTGCCTGGCAAACTACAGCCCTATACAAGCCACATCTGCTCTATTGACTTCTTTTAGAAACAAAGTGTTAAATATTATTTACATATTGTTTATGGTTTCTTTTGTACTAAAACAGCAGAGTTGAGTAGTTACAATAGAAGCCATCTGGTGCACAATGTCTAAAATATTAAGACCAAGATTAACTGTTTCCAAATAAAAATATTTTTCTAAAGATCAAGTTGAAGTTATTTCTTTCACTAATACATTTGCATTAAGACAAGGGTAACTAGCTCAAGAGGAACCATGCCTAAAATCTGTTAACCGAAGCCTGAAAAACTCCAAACTTAAGCAATTGGCAGATAATATAGCATAGTTTTTCTCATAATTCATCCTGTCAGCCAGTATCAGAATCACCTGGAGTATCTATGAAAAATCAATATTGTAATGTTGTGCTTTAGGACATTTGCTAAACAGAAGTCAAAAGGAACTGCAATGTCTAGAACCATGGCATGCAAACTGTGATCTATGGACCAGCCACATTAATAGCACCTAAAACAGTCAAATGCCTTAAGCACTACTCCACCAGAGCTCCTTAAAACTTGTTATAAATATGAAATCTCAAAATCCACAACTGCTCTCTTGAATCAGAAACTGAATCTTAACAGGATCCTGAATACACACACTAAATTTTAAAAACCTCTGATCTAGATTATGTAAATATTCACACTGAAGATCTACTTGGAGCCAAAAGACAATAACAAAAGCCCATTAGAAATCTCAGTGAAAAGGTTTCCCCTATCAGTTGTAAAAGTTCAGGGTCACATAATATAGGAGGGGATTCATAATTGATAAACTTTGATTCTTTATTAATCTTAATTAAGATGTACATTTACAGAGAAATATTAGCATATGAATTGCAACTGGAACACTGTGTCCAGTCCGTAACAAATGTGGTCAGGGTGATTGTGGCTACCCCTGGGGTTCTAGAAAACAAATTCAGGGATGCCTGCATTTGGACAAGTATTACTTGGAGAAGAGCTGTAGTTTATGAGCACGTTTCTAAATTATTAAGATATAAAAAGAGGCTTTTAAAAAAGATATTCAATGAAAGAAAAAGAAAAAAATATTTTACCTCATTCCCAGCCTGATCAAGCAACTGCTAGATTATTCTTTAGAATTACTTCTTCTTTAGAATTGCTTCTAGTTTCTTATGTAAGTAAGTAAGCTTTATTGTTAAAGTACATTTCATTTTTCATGGACTTCTGAAGCTTTCTATTCTCTTCCTCAATCGTTGGAGAAAAGTTCAATGTATTTGTTTTATTTAAAATAAGGATATGCAATAATACAGTACTTTTTTGAGGATTTATTTAAAGGCTCTATCCTTATACAGAATATCCTTACCCATACGTTTTCAATCTTAACCCCAGAATTCATCATTCACCTTGACCTCCTATATCTAATCTATATTAACTTTCTTTAATTCCCAGATTATTAGTTAATATTCCATAGGTACATGTACTGTGTACTAAGTACTGCACACAATTAACTGCAATACTTGTACTTAACTGTCTGTGGAAATTTTGTTTACAATAAAATAAGGAAAGTCTGGTAGGCTGAAATATATATGTAATTAATTTCATAAATTAATTATATAAAAGATTAGAGAATAAAATAAGATTTGTTTCCAAATTAACAAGTTTTCTTGATTATTCTAGCTATAGATTTTCAATTTAATTCTAGTTAAAACAGATTTTCAGTAAATTAAATCTAAGACCAATTAGTATTTCTAATTCTGTTTTGTGGATAAATACTCCTTTCTTTCCAGAAGCAATGAAAAAAAGGAATGATCTGAAGTTATATATTTTTAATATTGTTTTAACTTTAATTAAAACCATTTAATTAATACTTCTAATTACAGTTAATAATTAATATAATTTAGCTTACTGATTATTGTGTTTTCCCTAAAAAACTCTATTTACATCTTGTAACTCTGGTAAACTAGGTTGTAACTTTGGCCAAATAAATTTTCTTTTTTTAAAGTCAAGCTCCTATAGTTGCCTAAACTCTGATGCTATATCAAAAAACTTGGATTAGATTTATGATCTAAGTTATGATCTAACATTTTGATAGAGGAAAATGTTTTCAAACGCTTAAATTTCATTCTTGTTAGGTCCCTTTGAGTCAATTCCGACTCATAGTCACCCCTTGTACAACAGTGAATTAAACCCTGCCGGTCCCGAGCTATCCTCACAATCATCGGGGTACCGTCATTGCAGCCACTCTAACTATCCACTTTTATTGAAGGTCCTCTTTCTCTGACTCTCTATTTTACCAAGCATGCTATCCTTTGCCAAGGACAGATACCTTCTAACAGCATGACCAAAGTACGTGAGACGACACCTTAAGTAGAAAAAGGCAGAGTAAAACAGTGCTGCTGTTTTTCTTAAGGGAATGCTAGTGGTGTAGTGCCTAAGGCATTTGATTGCTAACCAGAAGTTCGGCGGTTCAAACCCACCAGCCATTCCTGGGAAGGCAGAGTGAGCAATTTACTTCCGTAGTGATACTGACTCAGAAACCCAAGGAGGGACTGCTATGAGTCGGAATCTACTTGACAGCAGTGAGTTTGGTTTTTGGTTTGCTGTTTTTTAAAGTGTGTGGTGGGCTAGGGGAATATAAAGCTCTGTAACATCCCCTCTCCTGCAGCCCAGACCTAAAGAACCTCGGAGAATAAAGTAAACACAACAGACTCAATGATAACTAAGAGCACTCCTATCAGGTTCTGTGTATCTATCTCTGTGTTCCCAGCAGCAGAATATTTCTTAGTTGCCAGAAAAGGGAAAAATTTCCTCTTTTTTTATCTAGAAGAAATGAAGAAGATGTCTATATTTAAATTGTATTGTTTATTTACTGAAAAGAAGGGACATAGATTTCAACTTCCCAATTATAGAGTGGATATGACATAAATAAGTATAAATTTAATCTAATTCCTTCTTGGAGATGGAAAAGTGAGGAGTTAGAGATAAGAATTACAGATAGGAACGAGATAAAAATATGAAGTACTCCACTAACAACCAAACTACTCTTAAAAGCATTGGTTAGGTCTATGTCAAGAGAGGACTATAACAAGTTACCAGGCTGTACAAAGTGAAAATGAACATGGTGATACCCTTGATAACCATGCTCTTAACAGAGGTCTATTTTGAGGGCTACACTGGTCAAAATAGGAATTATACGTAGTGCAATGGTATACAAAATGTTAATGTCAGTTTTCAGGAGTTGTAAATTCTTAGCATAATTGGTCACCTCCCCTTCCATTCACTCTGGACCCCCGCCTCACTGCCCATTGAAAAGGGAAGCACTCAGAAATGCGGAGCCTGAAAACCTTAATTCTGGAATTTCAACATCAAAGAGCCAAAGCCTGATATAACAAGTAGAACAGAAAGACTGATTTGCTAAAAAGATTATCTCCCCCCATGAAAGGAAGGAATGGAATTATCTGATTTGGAGCAGAGTGGGATGATATTTACATATAAAATGACAGTTGCATATGACTCTGGGACAGTCTTGGTAGGCCCAGAGTGCAGAAGATCTGTGCCTTTCTTTCTTGAGTGTGTGTGTATTTGGGGAGTAAGGAGGCACCCAGAGTAGGAGAAGCTCTATGTATGGTGTCCAGGTGATGAAATTATTGAGTTCAGGGGATACTATTGGATGATGAGAAAAGTAGAGAAATGCTTGAGCTACTTTCAGATTATCTGAGAGAGTCAAGAGTCTGTCACAATTTTCTTGGTTAGACCAAGAAGATTCTGCAGGAGAGGAAGCTGCCTAGGAATCTCCTTCCAATCTGAGATTGGATGGGAATGGGGCCATTTCAGCTGATGCCAGTGCAGCAACATGAGTACCCTCAGACTGTATGGGATGAATTACAGCACACCAGGAAATAGTATGGGAGCTCTGGTAGCATAGTGGCTAAGGCACTTGACTGCTAACCAGAAGGCTGGCGGTTCAAACCCCCCAGCCACTCCTCGGAAGGAAGGTTGGGCAATCCTACTTCCGTAGTGATACTGCCTCGGAAACCGAAGGAGGGGTCGCTATGAGTCGGGCCGACTCGACGGCAAATAACAACAACAACAACAACAGGAAATAGTATAACAACAACAAAGAATAGTGTGCACAGATACTGACAGAGGACCAAATATTGTCTTCATAAAACAAAATGAAGTATGCCTTACTGAACCCAGATGTCACTTGGGGAAAGGAAGCAAGAAGAAACTCTAAAATGGGTTTAAATCAATTCTAGAAAATCATTTAAATGATTAAATGACAAGATCAAGTTTTCTGCATGTTGCTAAATGGAGACTCAAACTAGAAATTAGTCCTACTTTCAGTGAAAAAAGTAGAACAGTTACATTTTTGCACATCTAAGTTTATGGTAGTAAAATTATACATAGTCTGTTGATATTGTTATTTGCTATCAAATTGGTTTCAACTCATGGTGGCTTCATGTGTTACAGGGCAAAACTGTTCAACAGAGCTTTTTAGACTATAATCCTAATGGAGGCATATTGCCAAGCCTTTTCTTCCACAGAGGAAATGGGTGGGTTTGATCCATCAACCTTTAGGTTAGCAGTCTAGCACAAACTGTCTGTGCTACCAAGGAACATTAATCCTCTGATATCTTTCTCTATTCTTCAGTCTGAAAAACATTATAGAGCTCCATACCTGGGACTTCTGTGATGCACATAACTGTGACAGAAACAGAATAAGTGCACAGGAAATCTGGTTTTTGTTTTATTTTTATTTTTTTTATTATTATTTTTCATTCAAATGTTGCTGGTTATCACATTATATTTTGTCCAGAGAAGGCAGCTGAGAGTTGAGCCAAGTCTCACTCAGCCTGTGTGAGAGAACAGAGTCTGTACCCACCTGCACTGGTACAGGAGATAGATTGTCAAGGCCTAGATTCTTCAGCCCAGAGATGAGGACATTCTGAAATCAGAAACTCACAGCCTTGATCACATGGAAAAGAAAAAGTTCAAAAATCCTCCTAGTCTCTACTTCTGTAATTTATTTTGTTGCTTTTGTTCTTTTAATTAACAAAAATCTTCCTATCCCATTACTCTTCCCTAGGATCTCTAATTTTTTTCCCCTTGAAAATATTTACATAATCCAGAATCCTAGCCTTATTTATCTTGCATGAAATAATGACATTGCAAGCCATTGGAATATAGTAGAAATGCAAGGAGTAAGCTAACACCAAAAATAAGAGTTTTCCAGGAGCTCTGGTAGCATAGTGCCTAAGGCACTTGACTGCTAACCAGAAGGCTGGCGGTTCAACCCCCCCAGCCACTCCTCGGAAGGAAGGTTGGGCAATCCTACTTCCGTAGTGATACTGCCTCGGAAACCCAAGGAGGGGTCACTCTGAGTCGGGGGCCGACTCAACAACGGCAAATAACAACAACTACCAGGGAGCAGGTATGCAAAACAGGCTTTGTTAAGCTGGGGAGTGAGGGAGGGGAGAAGAGGGGGAGGGAGCAAAATGTTTTTATGTGTCTCAATTAACATAGCCAAGAGCTTCCTCTTCTGATATTTATCAGAGTTCAATAAAAGAGGTCTCTAACAAAGACATATAAGAGAAGAAAGCTCTCACTTCTGAGATTCTCATCAGAAGATGAATAGTAATGAATTGAAGAAATCAAATGCCAGGGGTCTTGAAAACAATAACTCCTCTCTTTTAGATTATAGGAAAAGTTGTAACAGATGCCTCAAAATAAAATAGGAGTGGGTCCCTGTCTACTATAATAGCCATTTAAATGGAAGTCATCCAAGGCTTTCAGGGCAGCACATGGCTTCCATCTCATGATGGTTGGAAAAGATGATAAATGGCTTCAAGGGGTCTAGGGGTAGGGAAAGGATAGGGATCCGCAAGGGGCTTGCTGTCTCCCTGCCACCTCATCCAGATGCAGGCAGACTCCTTGGATCCCAGATGACTGCTCCAGGTGTTACCACTTCAACTAGTAGAAGCAAAAAAGAAAAAGAGCGTAACACAGAAGTTTCACAAATCATTATCACTCACATCTCATTAACCAGAATGTAGTCACACAGCTCCATAGTCTCACAGCTGCAAGGGACACTAAAAAATGTGTTTAGTTTGTTGCCATATGTCCAATTAACTCTCTGTTATTTCAGAAGGTGAGTATAGATCTTGAAGAACAACCTATAATCTCTCAATCTCTCCTATCTTCCCCTTCCTTTTACTTCCCTTTCTTCCCCTTCCCTCCTGCTCCCCCCACACACTCACAGGTACACACAAAATGTAAATGAAATGCCTAGCATTTGTGGATGTTTTAATACTCATACTAGTTTGTCAGGGACATTCCTATTTTTAAAGCTAAAAATCACCTGTCCTGGGAACCTCATCTGTCTCAGGTAAACTTGGACATCCTATCAACTTTACTATGATCTCTTAAACAACAACAGCAATGTTGTTGTTGTTGTTTGCCGTCGAGTCGGCCCCGACTCATAGCGACCCCTCCTTGGGTTTCCGAGGCAGTTATTACTACGGAAGTAGGATTGCCCAACCTTCCTTCCAAGGAGTGGCTGGTGGGTTTGAACCGCCAGCCTCCTGGTTAGCAGTCAAGTGCCTTAGGCACTATGCTACCAGAGCTCCCAACAACAACAATAGCAACAAAAATATATAATAAAATAAACTGCTCCTCATCCAGTCCACCTTATAACTTTCATAGACATTAGCATGTATTCTAAATGTATTTCAGGATGCTTCCAAACAAAAACCAAACTCACTGCCATCAATTCTGACTCATAGTGACCCCTCTTTTGTTTCCAAGGTGGTATCTCTACAGAAGTAGATTGCCCACTCTTCCTTCCGAGAAGTGGCTGGAGCGTTTGAACTGCCAGCCTTCTAGTTAGCAGTCAAATGACTTAGGTGCTATGCCACCAGTGTCTAAAAATTCTTCAACTTGGAAATAAAATTAATGATATAATTTATAGAAAAATTGAAAGGAAGCAAGAATTATACAAATAGTCTCCAAATGGACATATTAAACTGACTTCAGAGAATATTGCTAAGGAATTCATTAAATGTAACTGTTCCTATGACCAAATTTTCTGTTTGCTTATCAATTATTTATCAGAGTAGAAACCACAAAGGATAAAAGTAAATACTGATTTAATGTTGAAGATTATAATGTCTCTACTTCAGGTAGTAGAGTCGTAGAAATGAACACCCCTTTATTGACTAGTGTCTTAACTTTGCGTTACCCACCAACCGCAGAACACACAGGAAAGATGATTTCTTTATTGAAGGGCAGATGTCCTGAAAGCTATTTAGCTGAGAAATATCACATAAAGTACATAAATAAATGCCTTCATAGAACGGAAATTTCACCTTATGTCTTCAGTTTTATCAAGAATCCAGAAAACAAATGCTTACAAACATGTATGACCTTTTTTTTTCTCAGCCTCCTTGTATTCATATTCTGCTTATCAAATAGTTTTCTAATATTCCATCTTCCACTCTAGTCTCTTTTCACTCCATATTATCTCCCTAGGTTTCCTCATTTACTGTAATGGTTTTAACTCCTACCATATTGCTGACTTCCGCATCATTATCTCAAATTTGGGACTTATCATAAGATCAAAGTTCATCTATCCATCCATTTCATGGCATGATTTTTTTTTCTTCAATACTCCCTACATATCTCAAGATAAATGTGTCCACACTGTTTCTTCTCCTACATTTCCTACTTTGTTTGACATAAGTTCATTTTTTCACTTTCTTTTCTTATTTCTTCCACAATTTTAATAACTTGCTAAGAGTTACTCTGTCTCCTGGTATCTCTGGAATTCTTTTTCCTCATCCATCTTGAGTGACTGGGTTCAGGTCCTCTTCATCTACTGATTTAGACAGAAGAGTCACCTGAGGAGCTTATTGATTATGTAATTCCTGAATCAATGTATTAGGGTGGTGTCATCGATTGAATTCTGTCCCTCCAAAATATGTGTCAACTTGGCGAGGCATGATTCTCAGTATTATGCAGTTATGCTTCATTTTGTGATCTAATTATCCTAAGTGTTGTGAATCTTATCCTCCATGATGTTACTGAGGCAGAATTAGAGGCAGGTATATTAATGAAGGAGGATACAATTTATAAGATTAAATTGTATCTTGAGTACATTTCTTTTGAAATATAAGAGATTAAACAAGTGAGCAAAGAAGGAGGGACCTGACCAGCACCAAGAAATAAGAGCAGGGTATAGGAGTCCTTTGGACCTGGGGTCCCTGTGCTCAGACTCATTGGAAGATTGATGCTAAGAGAAATTGAGATCTCCAAGGAATGTTGAGACCACTGATGTTGAAAATGTATAAGGGAGCTGACAGAGGAAGAAAGGCTTCCCTTAGAGCTGCAGCTCTGAATTCTAGCCTCCTAAACTATAAGCTCTGGTAGCATAGTGCCTAAAGCACTTGACTGCTAACCAGAAGGCTGGCGGTTCAAACCCACCAGCCACTCCTCGGAAGGAAGGTTGGGCAATCCTACTTCCGTAGTGACACTGCCTTGGAAACCCAAGGAGGGGTCGCTATGAGTCGGGGCCAACTCGACGGCACATAACAACAACAACAAACTGTGAGAGAATAAATTTCTGTTTGTTAAAGCCATCCACTTGTGGTTTTTCTATTATAGCAGCACTAGATCACTAAGACAGTTGGGTACTGGTAAGTTGGCTTAATAGCAAAAGGTTTTGTTGCAGGCATCTGCATTCCATATTTTGATCAATAGTGGCCTGAATTTTGGGAATAGTTTCTTAACTAACTTTTCTGATTTCAGCTTTCATCCAAACTATCCTTCATAGATTATCAGACTGGATTTTATTTTAATTAATTCTAAACCTGCTTCTTACTAACTTAAAAACTTTACTAAGTAGTTGTCACCTGCACTAACAGTAAAGTCAAAGCTAATTACAAGGTATTTTATTTAATTGACCCTTGCAGACCACTCTCATTTTGTCTCAATCTTCTCTGCTATCCTTTTAACGATGCAAAACTACTGGTAGGTCTTTAAATATACCATGGAGTTTTAGATTCCCTTATCCTTATATGTTTTGTTCATCCTATTTCTAATGCCTCTTATCTGCAAAATTCTTCACTGAGAAAACTCATACTTGAGATCCTTTGGATCTCATCTTAACACCTTTATAAAAAACATTGATCATAAATCTCAGAGCCTTGCCCATGTTTGTTCATTTTACCACACCAGTATTTATTTCCTTCCATATCTGACATTCCCACAAGACTGCAAGGTTTTGAGAACAAGATCTTTTATGTATTTGTCTTTATTCAAATATGTGAAAATTAATCTCAAAAAGTTATGTTAAATTCAATTGAATAAAATTTTCCATGATGCTTTGATCAAAACCAGCTATTATGAACCAATTTGACTGTTAAAAACCTAATATAATGCATTCCTTTCTCAGTTCAAACCTACCAAAATACTTATGTGCATGCGGTGCAGTAAATTACATAGTGTGGATTTTCTAGCCATACGTCTCTGTAAACTCTTTGGTGGAATTTGCCATGAGCAACAGAGTAGCTCCTGATTGTTAAAGTTATTCACCTGGGGTATTTCTGTTGGGAGCAGCCCAAAGTAGTTTTCTGGGAAGTTCGTTCTCTCTCAGTATGTAGAATCCTGATGTTGGGATTGATTAGTTTGGCCACTCTGCCAGGCTCAAATGGAGGCCTTCTAGAGGCAGAAGAAATCTCTCACTGCTGCTGAGACACACGAGAGACATGCACTGCTGGGAGAGAGACTGTTGGCTGAGAGACAGCAGGCTGAGACAGAATGAGCATATTTCTGAACTTGAATTCTAGCCTGCAGCTTCCCTAGCAAACCCTATATTCTGTGAGTTTTATGTGGCCACTGCAGCAAATTATCAAACCCAGCAGAGAGATGGTGGGTGTTATGGGAGGAAAGATTGGTGTCAGGGTTGGTGAAAGGGCTGGAAGGAGGCAGCATGTCTGGTTTCGCAGGGATAGGCTTATGGTGATTCTGTCTTTCTCTTGTGGTATTAGAGGAGGTCAGAAGTTGTGGCCTCCTTGTCCCTTTTGCAGTGAACTAATAGTTTTTATTATCTTATTAGATAATGAGATATACACAACCAATAGTGCTTTCCTTTTCTTTTCAGATTTGCTCAGAAAACCAGGAATTAAATTGTGTGCTGAATTGCACTAATATTCACTATATCTAATTTTATTTTAGTTTCATTTGTTTTGTACCTTTTAATATAAGGCATCTCAAATTCCATATGCAAGTATTACATAAATAAAATATAAATGTAAATATATACACATATTGCTTTCCCACTGTTCGACTCATAGTTCTTAAAGCATAAACAACAATAATATTGTGCATTTATGTTAAGGTTATCTAAAATTCCAAATATTTAAAATTATATATGCATAGGAATATAAAGAGGATAGTATTTTTTTAATTATAATAGATACTATATATACTTTATAACCACAGCAGATATATTGGTCTTGAACATATCTTAACTGTACATTACTCTTAGTTTTAAACTCCAATATAGAGTGCTTAAAGTCTTCCAAATAAAATAATTCAAAATATGTTTGAATATGAAGTAGGCTATCAGAAACAATGCTAAAGCTGTGAATTTACAAGGATACAACATAATATATTAAATATTTATATGTCTGTGCTATAGTTAGAACATTAATATTAAAAAAAAAAAAAACTCTCACTCTCTGACACTTGTTATTTGTTTCCTCTTCTACAGAAAACCATTTGTATATATGTATATGTATATATGAAACTCTATTGGTTTAGTGGTTAAGGCATTGGCTTGCTAACCAAAAGTGTGCTGGTTCAAACTTACGAGACGCTCTGTGGAAGAAAGATAGGTCAGTCTGCTTCCATAAAGATTTACAGCCTTAGAAATCCAATGTGGGTCACTGTGAATGGGAATTGACTTAATAGCTGTGAGTTTGGTTTACTTTTGAATATATAGGGGTGTGTGTATGTGCCTGTCTGTTTGCATATGTGCATATACATGTGTATATAGTACCTACACACATATACACATTTATCATATACATATATATATATATATATATATATATTTGACATTCTTTCCCTACCAGAATGTACATTCTATGAAGACAAGAATTTTTGTATGTTTTGCTCGTTGCTTCAGCCCAGGTCCTAGAAAAGTATCTGAGATAGGGTAGGTACTTGATAAATATTTGTTGAATACATGAATAATTAAAACAAACAGGAAGTTCATCATAAGGTTTGCAAAAACCCTCTGGAGATGTGAGAAAAACAGATGTAGTATCTTTCTGTTCTCTCCTTAAACTGGGAAAGTCTCTGGAGTTGGTAATGTGGGGAGATCATAATGCCCTCAAGCAGTAAATAAAGCTCTATCAGGATTTTTAAGATACATCCTACAGTTTTCTGGGATTCTGTTCAGAGATCACCAGTTGCAATCTTTTTCAGTATCTGGGATCATTGTAGGTAATAGAGCACAAATATTTTTCTTCTAGTAATTTGAGAAATAAAAATTAGGTTAATTACACAAAAAAATATTTGATTTTATTAAAGTATAATTTTAACTTGTGCCTGAAAGTTTGAATGTGCTCAAAAATTGTTATGTTTCTATTTGTAAAATAGAGTACTAGTCAGAAGTTATCAATTGTCCCTACTAGTGTTTTTCAACTGTGCCCTAGCACAAAACCGGTTGCTGTGGAGTTGATTCCAATACATTGTGACCCCAACAGAACTTATAGGATCTGAGAGCGTCAGTAGAGGGGAAAAGACTCTGGGCATCAACCAGGATGATCCAATCCAGTGCTTAAACCCCAGCAATCACCCTTGTCTGCTTTAGAAGGTAGCTTCCATGTGAGATTTCTCCCAAACAAAAATATGAACAAAAAAAATCAACAACATTGATCTATATTTTTAGTTTAATAAAGAACTACAAATTTAATGGAAAAGTATAATATGCCAAAAATTGTTTTATATTTTTATTCTGAGACCAAAAATAGTCTATATATAGTAATTAAGAGTGTAGCCATGGTGTGACAAAATGTGAGGTTTAATGTAAGCTACAGAGTGTAAGATTTCTATATAAGAACTTGAGATTGCATTTTCAAAAACATTCAATAACAGCAAATTTGATGTTTTTCTTTACAACTTTCCAGTCCCATTAAGGGGAGCTCTGGTGGCATAGTGCCTAAAGCATTTGACTGCTAACCAGAAGGCTGGTACTTCAAACCCAGCAGCCACTCCTCAGAAGGAAGACTGGGCATTCAACTTCTGTAGAGATACTGTATCAGAAACCAAAGGAGGGATCTCTGAGTCAGAAACGACTCCACGGCAGTGAGTTTTGAGTCCCATTATGTAGCCCCATTTATGATTAGTCCAAAAAAAGAAAAAGAAAAAAAAACACATTTAATATAATTAATGATGATATCATAATTTTTCAAGATAATACACTTAATATGTATATATTTTTCAACTAACATATTTCAAGCTATTTTTCCAAAAGAATTTTCTGACCTTTCTTGAATGATCATTTGTACTAATTTATGATTAGTATATTTTACTACAATATCTACCATCGAGTTTACATTCATATATGATTAAGCAGACAAAAGACTAAATAAATTCAATTAAGACAAGATTATGATGCAGACGTGTAATAAGTCATAACTGATTTGACCTTATTTGAATAACAACAACAAACAATCAAAAACTTATAGCCGTGGAGTCGGCTCCGACTCATAGCGACCCCTCCTTGGGTTTCCGAGGCAGTATCACTACGGAAGTAGACCGCCCCATCTTCCTTCCAAAGAGTGGCTGGTGGGTTTGAACCGCCAGTCTTCTGGTTAGCAGTCAAGCTAAGAGATCTAAAATAAACATTTATAAATAGATTTTAAAAATACATACATCTTATTAAATATATAAATTGATACATTTGTTAATAAAATTATATTTTTAAGAGGAAACAGTGAAATAAAATATTAAATTTGGAACTGCAGAAAGAAAGTTTCCTTTCTGTGAAAATAACCAGTGATTTGTGAAAAGAAACTAGTGAATTCCAAACCGGAAATTAGTATGTGGCTCAAAACAGGCATAAACTGAAAATGCTAAAAGTCAATTAAGAAGATTCAGCTGAACTCTTAAATATCTGAGGACAAAGAGAAGATTGTGGATACAGGACTGCACACTGGTAAGAAAAGTGACCAATATAAGACCTCATTCTCTCTACCCAGATTCTCTTGTTAAAAATTTTTTTGTGCTCTCTGCTCAAATCTCTCGGTAGCACAAATCTGACTATGATACTTGTCAAAGGCTCTAAAGGAGTGAAAGGCATAGCACATTACAGATATGCAATTCAAAACAACAATGAGATATCGTATTATCCCAACATGAATATCAAAGTACAAAAAAACAGAAAACAACAAATGCTGGCAAGAGTGTAGAAAGATTGGAACTCTCATACACTGCTGGTGGGACTGTAAATTGGCAGAAAAGCTGTGGAACACCATATGTTGTTATTCTTGTTAGGTGTCATCAAGTCGGCTCCAACTCATAGAGACCCTATGTACAACAGAATGAAACAGTGCCCGTTCCTGAACCAGTTGCACAATCCTTGCTATACTTGAACCATTGTTGCAACCACTGTCAATCCATCTCCTTGAAGGCCTACTCCTTTTTACCAAGCATGGTATCCTTCTCCAGGGAATGGTCCCTTCTGACAATGCAACCAAAGTAGGTGAGACCAAATCTGGCCATTCTCGCTTCCAAGGAGCATTCCAGCTGCACTTCTTCCAGGACAGTTCATTCTTCTGGCAATCCATGGTACCTTCAGTATTATTTTTTGACACCACAACTTAAAAGCATTTTTAAGTTTTTTTTTTTTTTTTTTTGTCCAGGTTTCACACACATACGAGGTTATTGAGAATACAATGGCTTGTGTTAAGCGTAAGACCTAACAAGACCTTAATCTTCAAAGAGGCATCTTTGCTCTTCAGCACTTTAAAGTCATCTTTTGCAGCACTTTTGCCTGGTCAATATGTTGTCTGATTTCTTGACTGCTGTTGGTATTGACGGTGGAACCAAGTAATACACAATCTTTGACAACTTCAAGCTTTTTTCCATTTATCGTGATGCTGCTTATTGGTCCAGTTGTGAGGATTTTTGTTTTCTTTATGTTGAGGTAGGGAGCTCTGGTAGCATAGTGGCTAAGACACTTGCCTGCTCACCAGAAGGCTGGCGGTTCAAACCCACCAGCCACTCCTCGGAAGGAAGGTTGGGCAATCCTACTTCCATAGTGATACTGCCTCGGAAACCCAAGGAGGGGTTGCTATGAGTCAGGGCTGACTCGACGGCACATAACAACAACAACAACATGTTGAGGTATAATCTATACTGCAAACTGTAGTCTTTAAATCTTCATCAGTAGCAGCTTCAAGTCATCCTCATTTTCAGCGAGCAAAGTTGTGTTGTCTGTGTATCACAGGTTGTTAATGAGGAAAACCATATGGTACTTCCTTAAACAGTTGAAAATAGATGTAGCATATGAATCCACAGCCCTACTACTAGGTATATATCCTAGAGAAATAAGAGTGTGATATGAACAGATATATCTGCTCTCATATTCACCACAGCATTATTCATGATAAAAAAGATGGAAAAAACCTAAATGCCCATCAGTGGATGAATGGATAAACACAGAATGGAATACTACACAAAAAAATTAGAATGAATCTGAGAAATACCTCATAACATGAATGAACCTAGAGGACATCTTGCTGAGTGAAATTAGTCAATGACAAAAGGGCCAATACTGTATGAGACAACTACTGCAAAAAGCCAAGAAAAGGTTTACATACAGAAAGAATCATTATTTAAAAGTTATTGGGTAGGGAATAGGAGTATAAATTGTTAACTAGATAGTACACACATAGTAATACATAGTAATACAGGTGAAGGAAAAGGCAGTATATAATAAAGGGGAGATAAGTACAAAACATTAAGGCAAAGGAAGGCACTGGGAGGAGTGAAAGAGTTAAAGGCAACAAAGGTAAACACTATTACATGCACAGTCCTGCAATAACAGTAACAAAAATAATCTACAGTTTCATACATAGACAGATATACAAACAGAACAAGGGTGGGAAGGTGAATGAAACTACACCTATGGATGTGTAGAAAGCTTTGACAGAGGGTATTTCTATATATGTATTTATATGTGTTACAAATACATTTATGAATGTAGTATAGCATACAGAGGACAAAATTATTAAAACTCTTAGCCATACCCAAACAGCTTGAGGAGTAAGTCACAAGACATGGGAGCTCAAGTCTCTGAGGACACCAATGTCAACTGGCATAACATAGTCCACAAAGACAGTGTTCTACTTGCTACTTTGATGAGTAGTGACTGGGGTCTTAAAAATTTGTGAGCAGTGATCTTAGGTGCAACAATTAGTCAGTCTCTCCCCGTCCAGAACAAAGAGGAGTGAAGAAAATCAAACATTAAAGGAAACAATTAGTCCAAAGGACAAATGGACCACATGAACTCTAGCCTTCAAGATCCTGAGACCAGAAGAACTAGGTGGTGCCCAGCTACCACTGCTGACCATTCTGAAAGGGATCACAGTAGGAGTTCCTGATAGAGTGGGTGAAAATGTGGAACAAGACTCAAAACCACACAAAAAAATCAGACTTACTAATCTGATAGAGACTGGTGGAACCCCTGAGACCATAGCTGATAATCACCCTTCAGGCAAGTCCAGGGAGATATGCAGTCACTGGAACATTCAACCATAAGAGATCGGAGGGACAGCAATTCTCAGGGATAAAGCTAAGAAGGCAGGAAGGGATAGGAAAGAAGAGCGGGAGTGGGACTAGTTCTGATACATTGTGGCAATTGCAGTGAACATCACAAAACAAAATGTGTATAAATTATTGAAAGGAAAATGAATTTTCTCTGTAAACTTTCACCCAAATCACAAAATAATAAATAAATAAATAAATCGAGAAAGAGCTAATGAATAAATAAATAAATAAACATAGGGCATAGCATTCCTGGGTGGTGCAAGCAGTTAATGTGCGAGCTCTGGTAGCATAGTGGCTAAGACACTTGCCTGCTAACCAGAAGGCTGGCGGTTCAAACCCACCAGCCACTCCTCGGAAGGAAGGTTGGGCAATCCTACTTCCGTAGTGATACTGCCTTGGAAACCCA
>NW_006921810.1:4688976-4693329 GCF_000298275.1 Orycteropus afer afer | reverse complement strand
GGCACATAACAACAACAACAACAAAAGCCTTGGAAGAAAGGCCTAGACATCTACTTCTAAGAAATCAGCCATTTAAACCCTATGAGGCACTGTTCTAGTTTGACACACATGAGGTCACCATGAGTTGACCACCAAGAGTGGCCTCCTTGAGCTCATATATTGGCAGGAGTAAGATGCTATAGAAGACCATGGAGCCAGTGAGGGCTTCTACACTACTGTATAGGCAAAGTTCTGGCTTAGGCTTTGTTTTATTATTGTACTTTGTGACTGCTTTAGTGAATTTAGAATTATCCAACATTAGAACTTAGAGCTAAATGCAATTTTTGGATTATGGATCTATTTGGAAACATGATGAAACTATGGAAGTAGTTCCATTCAGTTCATCTAGAAAATTTATGAGAATATGGGTTTATAAACAAATCCATACACACTATTTTAGATTAAGAGACTCCGAAAAGCACAATCATAGGTTACAAATTATGTCCTTACAACACTTTTATGTTATCAAAATCCACAAGTTCCATTCGTTCATTAATCTAACTTAATACTTACATTAGGAGCTCTGGTAGCATAGTGCCTAAGGCATTTGACTGCTACCCAGCACGCTGGCAGTTCAAACCCACCAGCCACTCCTCAGAAGGAAGGTTGGGCAATCTACTTTCGTAGTGATATTGCCTCGGAAACCCAAGGAGGGGTCACTATGAGTCGGTCTGACTTGATGGCAGGTTTTGGTTTTAGGAATGCTTACATGAAGCCAGATACTGTATTATGGGAATGATGACAGGAAAAGAACAGAAAAATTCCACATTCATAAACCTCACAGTCTGTTAAGGGAGATATAATTAAGCAATATTCATGATATAATAATGAAGAATATAAATAACAATGACCATACTCTAAGAGCAGTTTATACAGAAAACTGTGGGAATGGAAATGTAAGCTCAGCTTTATTTTACCTGAAGGGGTCAGAGAAGACTTCCCAGTCTAAGAGATTTTTAGATTGAGTCTTGGAGGATGAGGGGAAAAAAAAAAAAAAGTATCCAGGACATGACAGAGGGACATTATTAGGAAAGAAAATAACAAGTGACAAGGTGAAAAAGGAATGGCAGGTAATTCCAGTGATTATATGTGAGCTGATAACTGGCTGCACTTGGGGAATGATGCACTGAAGCATTAAGAGGTGAGCAGAGAACAGGTCATGGAGGGACTTCAGGATCTCAGTGAAATGGTTGAATGTATCATGTACTAATGGCACATATTCAAAGGATGTAAATTACTGAATGAAATCTGCTCTATAGAAAAAAATCATCCTGGCAGAGGTGTGAAAAATAGCATTGTGGTGAGGAGCAGAGATTTGTAGCCCATAGTGAAAGAAATTATAAATTTGTAACAATACAGATAAGAAAAAAACCCTATAAGACTCCAAAATATTTATGAAAATAATCAACAGTACTTGGTGGGGACAAACAAGAAATTTACTCAAAGGCCACATTCTTAATTATTAACAGAGATCTATGTAGAATTATTTATTGACTTCCAGTCCACTACTATCCCTAGTATGCCACACTATTTCTTATGGTTTGACTATTTCAAATGGAGATTCAAATTAGAGGCTTAAATTTGCCTATTAGTGTTGATAGGAGCTCTGGTGAAGTAGTGCTTAAGGCATTTGACTGCTAACCAGTAGTCTGACAGTTCAAACCCACTAGCTACTCCTCAGAAGTAAGGTCAGGCAATCTACTTCCGTAGCGAAACTGCCTTGGAAACCCAAGGAGGGGTCACTATGAGTTGGATGCAACTCAATGGCAGTGAGTTGGGTTTTGGTTTGTATTAATTTTGATAACTTTCCCTCTAATTTTTCTTTTAAACAATCAAATTGGGACACATTGTTATTGGTTTCCTTTTAACAAATTTTCATCATAATTAAACTTAATCATTATCTTTCCTTACAAATAAATATTACTTATTAATGTCAAGATTAAATTTTGCCTTGGGTTATGAGATTATATATATATATATATATATATATATAAAATCTCTTGTCATGAGCTAAACCAATAGTTTATCTCAGCTCATATCCAAAGGCAAAATATAATCCTGACATTCCAACCCCCTGCCATGGAGTCAATTCCAACTCATAGCGACTCTATAGGATAGGGATAGAACTGCACCATAGGGTACCTAAGGCTGTAAATCTTTATGAAAGCAAATTGTGACATCTTTCTCCCTTGGAACAGCTGATCAATTTGAACCACCAACTTTTTGGTTAGCAGCCAAACACTTTGGCCACCATGCTACCAGGGCTCCTTTAATCTTGACATGAACAAACTGCATTTATTTCTATGAGAGGAAACACAAATTTGTGTGTGTGTGTGTGTGTGTGTGTACAAATATATTCATTTGTCTCTCTATATATACATGAGTGTAGAAGGGCCTCTTGTGGTGTAGTGGTTAAGGCATTTGGGTGCTTACTGAAAGCTTAGTGGTTTGAACCCTCTAGCCACTCCATGGAAGAAAGATGAGGCAATCTTCTTCTGTAAAGATTTACAGCCTTGGAAACCCAATGGGGTTGCTATGAGTCAGAATTGACTCAATGGGAGTGAATTTGGTTTTGAGTCTTTTATATGATTATACACACATACACATACACACATGCATACATATAATGAAGTCTCCACAAACAGTTAAGTGGTCAATTACTAACTAAAAGGTTGGCAATTTGGACCTACTGAGAAGCACCTGGGAAGAAAGAAAAGCATAGCTGTGGTAGTTAAGTTTGTGTGTCAATTTGGCTGGCCTGGTTGAGTGGCTGGGCAGCTGGATGTAGTATTCCCCATGATGAGACTGGGAATCAACTCCATGATAGAATCTACTGTGAGCAGCTGAGTAGCTGCCTTAGGGATATGGTCTGCTTCCTGTATATAAGGAGAACCCTTGGGGAATAGTCCCTAGCTTATGGCATGCTTCAACCCTGCATGTAGCCAAGTCCTTGTTCAGCAGTATACCATGCTCTGCCGACCCTGGGACTTTCAGTGGACTTGAATTAATGGCCTGCCATGTGGTTTGGTAACATTGGGACTATACATTTTTACTTGTCAACATTGGGCTTGTCAGTCTCAGCAGCCAGCAGCTGTCTGAGTGAAGATATGCCTCTAGCTTCAGTGGGCTGGGAGCAAGATGCAGAGCTGAACCCAGCCCCTAGAGCCTGGCACTTTGAACTTGGACTTAAAGCCTCCAAACAGTAAGAGAATAAACACCTGTTTGTTCAAGCACCCCATTTGTGGTATATTTCTGTCAGAGTGGCACTGGGTAATCAAAACAGTAACTATATACAAATATAGATGTCCAGTTAAATAATTTGTATGCTTTTTTAAAAAAGATAGGTTATTGTTCTTATATTTCATCATAGGACAACATAACTACTGTGGTATATTGCATTTTCCACAGATATAAGGAATTGTTAGAACATGAAACACCATTTTTGGCTCTGATATCAGAAAGACTTTGGGAAAAGGGCATTCATTATACTGCTATGATCTGAGAGGTCAAAAAACTAAAAGAATACAAAGCCTGGTGTTTAATTATTAAAGCGCTCCAGTGATTGGCTGCTAACCAGAAAGTCAGCAGTTCATACCCATCAGCCACTCACTCTGCAGGAGAAAGATATGACTGTCTGCTTCCATAAAAGATTACAGTCTTGGAAATCCTATAGGCCAGTTCTACTCTGTCCTATAGAGTCACTATGAGTCGGATTCAATGGCAGTGACTTTGTTTTTTTTAATTAATTTCTTGTATCTTTTGCCTAAGAACACAAAACTATGGTTTATTCTGCTTACCAAATCAGAGTAATAGTTTTCACTTCCTATAATAAATTCACATGTCTGTTTTTGGAAAGTAAAAACAAGTGAATGACTAAACTAAATTATTCTGCTGAATGAAGAATGGGAATATATTTCAATTAAAGGAGAAACTTGTTATTTTCAAAACATATGTTATAAAGGAATTAGAAGCAAATATGTAATCAAATCAATGCTAATAAAGAAAAAAAAAAAAGATTATACCCTTGATGTATTTTCCTTATTTACTGAACAATTGATTATAAGTTGATTATTCTATTAAACAAAAATACCAGGTGCTGTGCTAGATACTGGTGATAAACAGTGGAATGACTTCATGCCAGCCCTCAAAACCAGCCATTAGGAAAAGATAGTCGAGGGAATGGGCAATTGCACTACAGTGTAGTTAGTGACATAATAGCAGTAATATGCAATATTATTTTCCATGATTCAAATGATGGTGTTGAAATAGACAATTTAGACAAACAATGGATAACAATTTCTCTGTTAAAGGCAT
>NW_006921810.1:4680467-4688761 GCF_000298275.1 Orycteropus afer afer | reverse complement strand
GTGGCCTAGTGCCTAAGGCATTTGACTACTAACCAGAAGGCTGGCAGTTCAAATCCACCAGCCACTTTGCAGAAGGAAGACTGAGCAATCTATTCCCACAAAGATTTACTGCCTCAGAAGCCCAGTGGAGGTCACTATGAGTCAGAATCGACTCAATGGCAGTGGATTGTTCGGTGATTTATCTGACTCTCATAAATTCTCATCTTTTGGAAAGAGAGGAATCAGCACTCACCAATGAATTGAAAAATGTAGTGATTAAGGATAGTGAACTATACTACTTTGTTATAACATGAATAATTGCATCTTGCTTATTGGAACACAGCTGTAACCCTTTCTTGCAAAGCTTGCTGAATACAAAGCCTCAATAGTTAAGTGCCAATATATTAGATAAGAAGTCCTATTGTGGCAACAGTTACATGCTTGGCTGGTAACAGAAAGATGGGCAGTTTTAACTCACCCAGCATCCTCTGTAGGAGAAAGACCTGCAGATCTGCTCCTGTAAAGAAAACTCTAGACAATCCTATGGAGTAGTTCTACTCTATCACATTATGAGTCAAAATTGAATCCAAGGCACCAAACAACAGTTATGAACTGAACTATTGGAAAGGAAGCATGATTTTTAATGTTCTTTGAAGAATGAGCAAATTACCTGAACTGACACTGGAGATATATTCCTTTTTCATTAAATATATTTGTCTACAGAAGGTCTCCTTAAAATATATATAGTGACTGTGTGAGAGATTACATATTTAATTACTGACCATTCTGTATTATTTGTTATTCATCAATTTAGAATGAAAAGACAGCAATCCTATGATGATATGTGGGAAAACCAGAGCCCAAGGGAGTAGATGTTCGAACCATCAAAGGAAGCTTGATCTGCGCATCAAGGCAAGATTTGTGCCAGCATTATAGAGAACGGATGTCAGTTGACAGTCCTATGTGTTAAATGAAGCAAGGTTTTATTTTATTTTTTGAAGGAAGTTGATTAAAATTTAGAAAATCTAGTTTAAGGTGTTCTACTAATTAGCCAACTGGTCTAGAGCATGTGTGCCATTTGGATTGATTAGGTCATACTTTGTTGTTGTTGTTGTTATGTGCCGTGGAGTTGGATCCGACTCATAGCGATCCCTCCTTGGGTTTCTGACGCAATATCACTGGAGAAGTAGATTGCCCAACCTTCCTTCTGAGGAGTGGCTGGTGCGTTTGAACCTCCAGCCTCTTGTTAGGAGTCAAGTGCCTTAGGCACTACACTACCAGAACTCCCCATACTTTCTTAATCAACCCAAAAACAACAGTTACTGTGAAGTTGATTCTGACTCATGGCAATCATGTATAAGTGAGGGAATATCATGAAAGACTTCTCCAAGCTCCTTTGAACTCTGAATATTTGAATTAATATGAAAATTTTTTTTTATCAAAAACCAAAAGAATATGGGGATTTTGAAGTGGAAAAATGAAAATGGAAATAGCTGCAAAAATAAGCCTCATAACTCTAATCTGTCAGGGTCAGCCACTCATTCAAGATGATTACTTCATTATATTTAATAATTCTACCAAACTGCTTTTTTTTTTTCTTTTTTGAATTTTTTTTTAAACAATAGATGATTCTTTAAAAATACATAGTTAAAATAAATATTCGAACAAGCAAGATTAGTGTGGCCAACTCATTTTCATTCTAATTACAGAAGCTTCTGCTCTCCTCTTTACATTCCATTGAGTTTTATACTTTTACTGGTAACTATAGTTGGTTTTTTTTTTTTTTTTTTCTTTTTTAGTTTTGTTTACTTAAGTATTTGTTAAAGCTAATGCTATTGTTGTTGTTGTTATGTGCTGTCGAGTCAAATCCGACTCATAGCGACCCCTCCTTGGGTTTCCGAGGCAGTATCACTACGGAAGTAGGATTGCCCAACCTTCCTTCCGAGGAGCGGCTGGTGGGATTGAACCGCCAGCCGTCTGGTTAGCAGGCAAGTGTCTTAGCCACTATGCTACCAGAGCTCCCACTTAAAACTCAGACTAGAGGAGAAAGAAAAAGAAACCTGAATCTTGGTTATTTAAAAGAAAAGGATCATTATAAAAGTTTTAAGATTTCTACCAACTCCCTATACTGGTTTGTCTTTATTTTGTAAAACTTCCTTTTACATTCAATTTATTGCATTTAGGAGTAAATTATTCAGGAAGTCGATAAACATTCATTACTTAACTACAGGGAAGCCTAAAAGAGCAGTTAGCAGCAGCTGTGTAGATTTGCTGCTCATTTACTCCATGTATAGGGCATAATGGATTTCCAGCAATTTGGGTAATGTAACATTATTTGTGTTGATTATAGATATTACAGCAAGATATGATTTTTAAGAGAGCTCTGAAATGAAACAACTCTGTGATGGGTAAGGAGACAGTCTTAACTGAGAAAAAAAGTTTTCTTTAGAAGACTTCATAATTCAAGTAGGAATAGAAGGAGTTTATCCTTAACATCTTCCTCAAGAAGGACTATGTATGGGATTTGTGGGACCCAATGACACATTTTCCAAATCAAATACACTCCTTTCACCTCCACAAATGGTAAATATGAAGTAATCAGATGTTGTGTATACCAAATTGACAGCCTGTGTAGATTTTGACTCAGAATTAGCTATGCTGCTAGGCAAGGTGGTGAATGCCGGGGAAATGTTTACATGAAAGAGTAGGAAGTTTGCAATATTGTCAAAGAATGGATATTAATTATGAGATGAAAATCTAGCTTAATATTTACATTTCACCCATCCCCCAAAAGAACATGCATTTACATTTAGAATAATTAGGCAAAAGGTGAGATTTATGGTAGAAAATGAATTTAGGTTTATGACTTAAAAATATGGTTAAACCAAACAAAAACCAAATTCACTGCCATTGAGTTAATTCTAACTCATAAGTGACCCCCTTTGGGTTTCTGAAGTGGTAATTCTTTACACAAGTAGATTACCCAGTCTTTTTCTATGGAGTGGCTGGTGGGTTTGAACTGCCAATCTTCTGGTTAAAAGTCGAATGCCTCAGACACTACACCACCAGAGCACCTAAAAACTATGGTTATTACAATGAAAATCTGAATTTGGAGCAGTAATTACTATAAACAATTTAGGGTAAATCAGCAAGACTAGTTTTCTTTCTTGAATATTTTAGGAGTGGAGTTCTATGGTGTTCACATGCTTAGAGTTAATAATAACTGGGAGCTTCTCAGTATTAGTGAGTGCCATTTCACAACCCTGTGAAATAAGCACAATTAGTATTCTGTCTTCACAGATAAGGACCCTGAGACAGAGATTAAAGAGACTAACCAAATTTACAGCTAATAAGGGACAGAGTTAAAATTTGAATCCAGGCAGAATGACTTGATTCTATATACAGCCTCTCTCAGTAAGGTCTTTGATTTCATCCCTTTGACAGCCAATCAATAAACACCTCTAAGTTGAAGGCATTGTAAATGGTGCTGCAGAAGAACAGGATAAAGGCTACAGAGCTCCTGCTCTCAGGTTGCTCACAACAACTAGACCAACAGAAGATCAGGACCTCACAATTGTGTCCTTCTCTAATAAAGGCTGTTAGTCTGTCCCACAGCACCTCAGCCCAGCTCTCAGTTTATCTTCAGTTACTTCAGACAGTAGTAGGCATTTGCATGTGTGGCAGCTGCCTGAGACACAGAAACCCTCTATTGCTGCTGCAGGACACCAAACAATCATGTCACAAGAGGAAGAACTTATATCTTCTTAGTTCCTAAACTAAGTCTCTTCCACTTCTGATATTCTCATTCTGTGTTGATTTTATCTTTCGAAAAGCAAAGAGATGGAAACAACCTAAGTATCCATCAGTGGAAGAATGCATAAACAAACTATGATTCATACACACAATGGAATACTATGCAGCATTAAAGAATAACTAAGAATCAGCAAAATACCTCATAAAGTGGATGACATATGCTGAGAGAAATAAGTTCATTACTAAAGGACAAATATTGTATGAGATCACTATTATAAAAAAGTCAAGAAAAGACTTACACAGAAAGAAACATTCTTTGATGGTTATTAGCAATGGGGGAACTAGATAATAATTATGTGCTAATTTGGGTGAATGGAAAGGCAAGATCAGCACAATATCACTAAAGCAAAGGAAGACACTGAGAGGTGCACAAGAGTTGCAAACAACAAAGATAAACACCACTACATACACAATCATGTATTATCAGTAATAACAAATGATAGATATTCTGTGAGTGGATGTATAGGCAGATACGCAAGCAGAACAGGTATGGGTGGACAAATAGGACTACACCCACAACCATATATAGGTTTGGCAGGGGATATTTCTTCATATGTGTTTGTATGTGCTATAAATATATCCATGTATATAATACAGCAAACAGGGACAAAATTATGAAAACTTCTTAGCCATAATCAAACACCTTGTGTGAATGAGTCACTTTCCTTGGGCATTTAGGACCTTGATCTCAGGGGACCACTGAATCAATGGACATAACATAGTTCACAAAGACAGTGTTCTATACCCCATTTGGTGAGTTGCCACTGGAGTCTTATAAGTTAGCAAGCAGCATCTAAGGTACAACTATTGATTTCTCCCCATCTGGAGGGAGTAAGGCAGAATAAAATCAAAGATTCAAGGAAACAATTAGTCCATGAGCTAAAGAGCTACAGGAACCATAGACTCTACTACCCAGAGACAAGAAAAACAGAAGATCCCAGAAGGAGTAGAAGAATAATCAAGAACAAAATACTAAATCATTAAAAAAGTCTGAACTTATTGCCCTAGTAGAGTCTGGTGGTTCCCCCAAGACTATGGCCCTTAGACTTCAAATCTGTAACTGAACCCACCCCCAGGGATCACCTTCCAACCAGTCAACAGACAGACCTATAAAGTGAACAACAAGACTCCTGAGGAAAGCACACTTCGGAATAATCAACCATAAAAGACCTAAAGGGCAAGATTTGCCAAAAAGCAAAGGTCAGAAAGAAGAAAAGGGCAGGAATAAGGATGAATAGAAACAGAATCCCAGAAGGAAGCAGGAAGAGTCCTGTTCCGTTGAGGGAACTGCAGCTAATGTTATCAAATACAACATGCAGAAATTGTTGAATGGAAAATTAATTTGCTTTGTAAACTTTAGCTCAAATCACAATTGGGGGGAAAAAAGTCTTACTTAATTAATTGGGCACAGCAATGTGACTGAAATAAAACCTTTTTAAAGAAATAGCTTATTATTTGGGAAAGACCTACTGGGAGAAAATTAAGTATTTAGTGGGGATTTTGCTCTACTTAAATATGTTTCACAATGTGCAATATTGCCAGAGGGAATAGGACTCTTATTGGAAAAAAATACACAAGTTCATAAATTGGCCTGCCATAGATCCATGAATGCTGACAAGACACACAAGATTACTGCATCGGAGAGTGTTATTGATTGAATTGTGTACCTCAAAAAGTTATATTGAAGTCTTGACTCCTGTATGTGCAAATATGATCTTGTTTAGAAATAAGGCTTTTGTTTTGTTATGTTGATGTGGTCACACATGAGTTGGTAGGTATCCTAAACCGAATCACTTCTGAACAGTATCGTATAAGCAAAGCAAAAATAAACACAGAGACACACAAGCAACACCTGGGGGGAACTGACAAAAAAGGCCTTGCTCTAGAACCAATGCCTTGATTCTAGTCTCAAAACTTTGAGACTGTAAAATCTTACTCGTAAAGCGACCCACTTGTGGTATTTGTTGTTGTTATTGTTTAGGCAGCACTGCATAACTAAGACAGAGACAAAGAACTATTAATTCCATCAGAAACAGTAACAGGAGTATCAGCATATTTGCCCAAAGTGCATAGATGAGCTACTGGGTCTGGATGGATGGCTAGCTAAACAAAGGGTTGCGTGACAGTTGAAGAATTCTGAGTTTAGGAAATTTCCCACTTGTAGCAAGCAATGAACAAGCATGATCTTTATGCAGAAATAGACTGAATCCATTGTGGGATAACAGGATGTATTGTTGTTCTTGTTACAGTAGGTAACTTTGAGGTGATTGGGACTCATGGCAACCCCGTGTGTGAGAAGTAGAATTGTACTCACAGGGTTTTCAAGACTGTCACCTTTTGGAAACTGAGTGGGTTTGAACCAACAACCTTCGATTACATTAGCACCACTGACAGATTCCCACCTTATGAATAACTCACTGCCATCAAGTCAGTTTGACTCATAGAGACCTCTCCTTGGATTTCCAAGGCAATATCTCTATGGAAGTAGATTGCCCAATCTTCCGTCTAAGGAGTGCCTGATGTGTTTGAACTGCCAACCTTCTGGTTAGCAGTCAAATGCCTTAGGCACTATGCCACCTTGTGTATACTGTGAAGAATTATCTTCTGTTTCAGCATTGCCACACGCATAAACAATCCAGCTAAGTGGCCAGGGAGAGAAAATAATGATCTGGGGATTCTGGCATCCTTAGCAAAGCATGTAGGGGAAAAAAAAAAAAAAAAAACACCCTACATATTAGAATGCTTCCCAACAAAACTCAGGGCAAGTTATAAACGAAATGGAGTTTTGTGCATGAGCCTAGGTATCTAAATGGGTACATACAAAAATTTAAACAAAAATCTTAAAAATTTTCTAACAACTTCTCTATTACTTAGGAATTACCTGAATTTCTTTTTTTCACTGAAAATGATGTTTTTTTAGTGCTTTATAAAATTACAGTGGATGCAAGGATGCTTTAACTTGACCCTGAAATGGACCCATTCTAATCCATGCAAACATCTTTTGCATACGCTCATTCCTGGAGGCAATCTCATGACCAGAAGATGTTTTATGTCTGATGGTGACAGGAAAGGAGTAGTTCTGTGAGAGCTACTATTCTCACACTCTGGGGAAAAAAAAAAAAAAAAAAGTGGACAAATGTTTCTTTTATTACTGGCTTTTCCTATTTCTCCATGACCTGAAGAAAGTCAATTAACTTCTATGTGCCTGTACAATGAGGATAACACTACTTGGTCGCACACCTCTGAATGGTGTAGTAAGAAAAAACAAGATAATGCTTATAAAGCATTTGCAGAAAGTTCAAAAGAAATGTTGAGAGAGAGTACAAAGCATTCTTAAATGTGAAAAATAGCCTAATTCAAACTCTTTGACAGGGTTAGGCTAATAGGAAAAGGTATTTTAACACATTGCTAAACATAATTTGCTCCTGAATGTGTGTCTTAAATATACTTGCTGACCGTATGGGACCACCCAAATGATATTCAACTTCACTAAATTAATAGTACAGTACCACTTAGTAAAACAAGTGCACAAAACCTGTATTAGCAGATGATAAATTATTTTCCTATCTACCTCATCAGTATAGGAGAAAATTTTAAAAACTAAGCAGTTTAATCATAACATGAAAAATTTTGTTCAATCATTCTAACTCTCATTCAACATTTATGATTTTTAAGGACCTACTGTGTACCAAGGATAAACCAGGTGCTGTGCTAATATATCAGAACATGAAATTGAAGTCTTTTAGCAAAAAAAAAAAAAAAAAAAAAACCCTGAGATTTCTTAGTGCAAGTAAATACTAGCAGCCCAAACTTTAGTAGTTTTTCTGAGGTACTCTGTGTACCTATGAAGAGGTGAATCCTCTGTGTGGTAATATGCAGCCTATTTGAGATCTGATTAAAGATATAAAATAATGGATCTCAGAAATTCCTTTCTGAGGATAAACACTAAGCAACACAAAGAATGAATACCTGTCTGGAAATAAAGCAGGAGGATCGTCAAGAAATCACACATGGATTATAATTGAGTGATGTGTATTTTCTAAGCCCTCTCATCAGTAGCTCCAATCTTCACAGTCATTTTGGAAGTTATCTTGGAAGGTACTACTCACAACATGGAAAGGTAGCATCAGCATCACTTGGGATTTTATTAGAAATAAAAATTCTCAAACCCTGCCCTTGATCTAGGAGTCCTTACAAGGTGAAAATTGTTAAGTTATTAGTGCAGACCCATCAACAGGCAGCTTAGAAGGTAGGCTTGGGATGTGCTGCAAAAGGTCACTGCCTTGAAATCTATGGAGCAGTTCTACTGTGCATACATGAATTCACCATGAGTGAGAATCAACTCAAGAGCAACAAACAATAACAACAACCTAGATCTACTAGATCAAGAACTGCTATGCCCAAGAATCTTTACTAAGCTCTCCAGTCATTCATCCAACAGATGAATGGATAAACAAAATGTGGTAAATATGTATATGTATATATATATATATATATATATA
>NW_006921810.1:4658216-4679973 GCF_000298275.1 Orycteropus afer afer | reverse complement strand
ATAAGCTAGGAAAACATTACAACTGAGCAGAGATTTGCACTCTTGGCAAAACAAAACATCCAATAAGGAAAATTTAAGAAGCCAAACCCTGGGACAAAATGTTTTCATTCAACAAGTATCTTTAGCATAGCTACTTGCCAAGCAAAAAAAAAAAAAAAATTGCTGAGTTCTTTGACATACTAGAAAACAAGATAGTTCATTTCCTTAGTAGGCTTTCAATCCTGTGCTAAAACAGACAAGTCATTTCACTAAAAGGACCCCAAAATATGTAGCTTCTTCGAGAGAACATGGAATGGACCCAGAAGGATATAAATTTCATGAACTCCTGACTGCCTTTGTAAAGATTGTCACACAATAAATAACTGAGAAAGTGGAAGGAGATGGCAGAGGAGGAGAAGGAAAATAATACAGGGTCCATGATTTGCTAAAGAATATAGTTTTAACCCATTATGGAAAGAAAAAAACTATGTATGATCATTGTTAATGTTGAGTTCCTTTGAGTCTATTCCTATTCCTATTGTTGTTAAATGCTGTTGATTCATAGTGACCCTATGTAAAACAGAAGAAAATATTACCTGGTCCTGCACCACTCTCAGGGAGCTCTGGTAGCATAGTGCCTAAGGCACTTGACTGCTAACCAGAAGGCTAGTGGTTCAAACCCACCAGCCACTATCTACTTCCATAGCGATACTGCCTAGGAAACCCAAGGAGGGGTCGCTATGATTTGGGTCCAACTAGAGGGCACAAAACAACAAAAAACAAAGCACCCACTCTCACAATCATTGCCATGTCTGGGCCCATTGTTGTAGCCACTGTGTCAATCCATCTTGTGGAAGGTCTTCCTCTTTTTCACTGACCTTCTAATTTAATAAGCATGAAATCTATCTTAGGTATGTAGTGCCGTTGTAACAGAAATACCACAAGTGAATGCCTTAAACAAGCAGAAATTTATTCTCTTGCCAGTTAGAAGACTAGAAGTCAGAATACAGAGTGCCAGCCGAAGAATGCAGCATCAGGATTAGAGGAAGATTCATTAACAACCTGCAATATGCATATGACACAACCTTGATTACTGAAAGTGAACGTTGACTTGACATGAATCACTAACTGATGAAATTAAAGATTACAATCTGCAGTATGGATTACACCTCAACATAAAGAAAACAAAAATCTTCACAACTGAACCAATAAGCACCCTCACAATAAATGGAGAAAAGATTGAAGCTGTCAAAATTTCATGTTATGTGGATCTATAATCAGTACCCATGGAAGCAGCAGGCAAGAAATCATATTGCACTGAGCAAATCTGCTGCAAAAGACTTCTTTAAAGCGTTGAAGAGCAACAATGTCACTTTGAAGACTAAGTTTTGCCTACCCAAACCATTGTATTTTCAATCTCTTCATACGCTTGTGAAAGCTGGACAAGGAATAAGGAAGCCTGAAGAGGAGTTGATGCTTTTGAGTTGTGGTGTTGGCGAAGAATACTGAAAATACCATGGACTGACAGAAGAGTGAACAAATCTGTCCTGGAAGCAGTGCAGCTGGAATACTCCTTGGAAGAAAAAGTGGCCAGACTTTGTCTCACCTATTTTGGTCATGCTGTGAGAAGGGACCACTCCATGACAAAACAGTATCATGGTTGGTAAAGTGAAGTGTCAGTGAAAAAGGGGAAGACCTTCAAAGAGGTGATTGACACAGTGGCTGCAACAATGGGATCAAGTATAGCAAGAATTTTAAGGATGGTACATGACCGGGTAGTGTTTTGTTCTATTGTACGCAGGGTCACTATGAGTCAGAGCCAACTCAATGGCACCTAACAACAACAATAATAGTTTATCTATACAACTCTAGTCGATGATATTTAAATAAGAAAGGAAGAGAGAGTCTAGATTTAAAAATCCATGAACTCATAGCGTCTTTATTATTTTGTTCACTGTTCTTCATAGATAATTTTTGAGATTGATTTTTGACAATATAGAAGTACTGCAGTTACATTGTAAAATACTGAGAGTGAATTAAAATTTGTCCATCATACCACTATGGACAAAAAGAAAATATAGAATACAGTGTAGTTTCCAATAGTAATGATAGCATTTAAAAATAATCTTGCTTATATACTAAAGCCATAATCTCGAATATAAAATGACAACTCAATTATCTACACAAATGATGATATAGATAAACTAAAATTGTAGATACTTATAAACTAATTTAAATTTGATGTTTAGATTTTTAAAATTACATTTACATATGGCTGTAGCAAATGTTCTTGGAATTGACTCTAATAGTCTACTGAATTCAGTTTTCTCATGATATCCATGCTCAATTCATCAGTATAGGATATATCTTGTCGGAAATCTGAAACAATTCTTAGGCAGTTCCATTTTAAGTAGAAATCAACTGACTAGAAAGAAATTTCTCTGGAAAAATAACAGTTTTTGCTTGTGATGAAGTATAATTGTTGAATTTATATAATGATGCTGGAAGCAGTAAATTGAGTAATTTTAATAAAAGTCTCATTCTATGTATTAATTTCTTCATCCCAACAGTTCTTTAGGAGCTGATTGTTAAAAGCTTATGTTACATCAGATACAGTGCCAAGCACTGGATACTTATGACTAGAAATTATCTGGTGTTCTCTGGGGGATTTTTGCTACTAAAGAATTAAAAAAGGTGAGTGTGGACATGGAGCATATAATGCATGCACATAGTCTGGATGAGTTGAACCAGACTTCAAGTGATCTTGCTTTTCTATAATTTTCTTATTTATGTTTTTGTTGTTGTTTTATCATCTACTAGCTCAGATTTTAAGAGATTCTCAGAATTGATTATAATTACAGTGGATGGATGTGTAGTATTAGGGACAGTCAGGGGTGTAACAGGAGTGGCTGCAAATCAATGAATGAACTTACCTGGAAATCTTCATTTTGAGAAGAACATGTCTTCTGTTTGTAGTTCTACAACATGTACTGTAATCTTCTTGATGATAGCTCGAATTTGATTTGTCTTTTGTCATTATTTAAATAATGCTCTATTTTATGCTTTTATGATATTTCTTCTATCTTAAGAACACTGAAACATAAACATATGTGTGTGTGTCTATTCAAAAGTCTGATACAAAAGATATTTAAAGCACCCAAACATTTCCTTTTGTTACTGATGTTAAAAAAAAAAGAAGTGGACTGTTGTCTTAATTTCCTCATGCTGCTGTAATGCAAATACCACAAGCAGGAGGCTTTAAAGAACAGAAATTTATTTTCTCATTGTTCTGGAGACTAAACATCTAAATCAGGGGCTCACTGTGTCCACTCCTTGGTGTATACATATAGCCTTAGGTTTTCCTTGGTTCTTAGCATTATCTACTCCTGTATGCTCCCAAATCTGTGTCTAATTTTCTCTTCATGTAACTCAGAAGTGATTAGGTTTAGGATTCACCCTACATTAGTATGGCTTCAACTGATTGATAGCATTATAGAAGATTGCATTGAGGGAAGGATTGCATTGCTTTAGATTAGATTACATTGAGAGGTATAGAGGCTAGTATTCCAAAACATATTTTGGGAGTACCCAATTTGATCCATAACAGTTGTCTTCAGAAGGAGCAGTTGCAATGTTATCTATTGTTGCCATTAGGTTATTAAAAGGTGATGTATTCCTGTGCATCTGAAACTCATACTAGGTGTTTTGTGTTTTCCCTTTAATTAAACTAATTAAATAATATTATCCAAAATTACCCACTCAGAAGTTACTCTAGAAAGTCTAGGAAATATAATTCCATGGGAAAAGGGAAGACATACGTTTATAGGAAGTTTAAGCTTCGAAAAGATTACCAGTTTTTCAGACGAACAAGGAAAGTGAGAGTGAGCAGATAGATTTAGTCAAATGTAAACATAAGCTTATTCTTCATTGTATCACCAAACCTGTGCCTCGTACATGGCAGATAAACACCTGGTACTAGATAAATACCTAAAAACAAAAGTACAAAAATCATTATAGATGCTACTACTGCCACAGTAATTCTCACAGTCAAGTTTAGACAATCCTGGAAAATTCTAATGATTATGGTGGCAAGGTAAAGATATTTTCCCCCTGGGTTCAAAAAGTAATCAATGCCTGTTAAAACCCTCAATGTTGGAAATCAATAGAGAAAATGTCCATAAAGCAAGGAAGCAAGTGGAGAATTACTGGTACTATCTGTCAATATTGTGCTATGAAAACTTTTAAGAATTTTTTGCTTATTGACATTTGACTAAATGTATATTCAATACAGTCTGGTTGGAAAAGAATGCTAAATGAGTCAATCAGATTCAATCATAAGGAGTTTGTTTTTGTTTTGTTTTGTTTTGTTTCCTACCTGAAGTGAATGGAACTGAGACAATAAAGCAGTACAATCATTAATCATGGACTGTTACAGAGAACAAGCCAAAGGAAGAGGGAACAGGAGATGGTAACAGAGTGAAATATGCTGTTTGAGAAATGATGTGTTTTTATTCACCTTAATGATTATTTTCTGGAAAATACCTTGCTTTTCTTTCTATACTTTCTATATAAATGTTTATTATACTGTGACAATACTCCACATAACTGTATAATCTTGTGTGTTAATTAATAATTTTTAAATGCATTTAATTTGCACTAATTAATGATCATAAAGACAAGATACACACAATAATTCACATGTTTTCACAATGAAAAAATGAGACAAACATTACAGAATTGTTATTCTTTTTACTTTTATGCAAAGAAACTTTCAGATACCAAATTATTCATTTTAATTTGCATTCCCAATTGTTATTGTTGTTGTTATGTGCCATCAAGTAGGACCTAACTCATAGCGACCCCTCCTTGGGTTTCCAAGGCAGTATCACTGTGGAAGTAGATTGTCCAACCTTCCATCCGAGGAGTGGCTGATAGGTTTGAACCGCCAGCCTTCTGGTTAGCAGTCAAGTGCCTTAGGCACTACACTACCAGAGCATTCCCAATTATCAGCCTTAAATTCTAAGCCATGCATATGAACAATTTGAATGTAGATTACATATACCATTTCCTAGGTAATCATCACAGGAAGCAAAAAGGGTACACTAAAAAAAGCCAGCAAAACTCTTGGTAATTTTTCCCTTGAGGAAAATGCAAACAAGCGTGTGAGTCACCTTAATTTCTGCTTTGTAAATAGTCCTCAATTACTTTCTTCTGAAATGAAAGTAGAGTGATGTCATTCATCATCATAATATACAACCAAAATAGCAATAAACTTAAAAATATTGGTGGAGGGAAAAAATGATAAATGTTTTATACCTTACTTGGGAGAGATGCTAACTGTAGGTGACCTTCAAAATTCATTCAGAGTCTTTATGATTAACCTTCATTTAGTGAAAGTGTCACTCACTTGAGGTCAATGTAAACAGCAATTGCCTGCCAGCCTCTAAAATAACTAAAACTTTTGAAAATTTTTATCCTATTTTAAGACCCAGATTCATTAAAGTGATTGAATAATCATACAAGTGAATGCATGTCCATAGAAGAGATAATCATGCTTCATCTATGAATTATTTGCTTTAATGAAATACAAACCTAAGTTTCAAACTAGGAAAAAAACTGATTCAGCACTGTCTTGCCATTTATCTTAGACTATCCTCTATGATCACTTTTAAAGAATATATATATAGATAGATAGATAGTTAGACACACACACACACACACACACATCTGTATATGTATGTGTGTAAATATATGTATATATAATCTGTTCTTTCATATTGCTATGAAAAAAGAAATATAGAAAAATTTCATTTATAATGGCAACATTGCAATATGGAGATTTTTTAAGCTGTATTTAGTATATGTTTATTTTCAACTTCAAAACATATCTCAAACAAGAGACATTTCACTTGCAATGTGCACATCTACTAGGCAAAATTCCTCCATTTAACCTGTCAACCACCTTATTCTTTTAAATACCATCCCAGAGAAACCAATGAGCCATGGAAATCAGAATAGAAATCTAAAACCTGAAATATTTGCATCATGGATCCTCAAATTGGGAATATTTTTTACTAAAATCATCCATCCAGAATCTCACCAGTTCTCTCCACCTCCACCATTGTTACCTGGTACAAGCTACTATCGCCCCTTGCTATGGAAGTGTCTCTCAATGTTTTTATCTGCATTTACTTTTATACTAAGTTTGTCTATTTTCCCAAAGTATACTTTTCACTCACTTTCTCATAATCCTTACATATCTGCCCATTTTACTTCAGACTCAGCCCTGGCGACTTCTGAGTCATGGTTTTCCACACTCTTTTCAGTTCAATTTAGCCACACTGGTGGCCCCAACAGTTGGAGTCAAACTGCTAAAGTCTGATGGTTCAAACCCATATAGAGGAACCACAGAATAAAAGCCTGGTGATCTTCTTCCATAACGATTTTCAGTCAAGAAAAACCTATGGAGCAGTTCTGCTCTGAAACACAAAGGGTCACCATGAATGAAAATCAACTCACTAGTTTGGTTTATTGATATCCTCTTATACAGGAATTCCTGCAAAGAGTTAATGCATTCAACTACTAACTGAAAGGTTGATAGTTAGAGTTCACTTGAAGGCACCTCAGAAGAAAGGCCTGGTGATCTACTCATGAAAAACCAGCCCTTGAAAACTCTGTGGAACAGTTTTACTCTGACATACAAGACTTGGAGTTGACTTGACAGCAACTGTTTTTGGTTTTATTCTTTTACACACACGTGCACACACATGTACATATACACTCACAAATTAAATGAAATACAGTTATCTTCCTTAATTGAATTCAGACGCCTTCTTGACCACTGGACATAGAATAGGATCTGGCTCTTCCCACTCTCTACTCTATCTCCTTTATCTGGCTTATCTTGTCTATCTGGCTTCATTGCTCAGTTATTGTCACCTAATGTATTATTGATTTTCTGCCTGTCAGCACTTGAATGACACACTAATGAGATCACAGATATTTTCTGTTTTATTCAATGTTTTATGGTGTGAGGCACATCATAGGTACTCTGTAAATATTTATTAAATGAAATAATTACACCTTTAAGGATTAAAATTCAGCAAAAATAGTCTAGTTTGTAGGATTCTCTATTTTTGTGCGATTATAGTCTATGTGTGTCCACTGCAAAAGTGAAAGAAACTCTCTATACAAAAACTGGTAAGATATTGAAAAGCAGAAAGAACAGAAATTAAAATCACCATGGATTCTACTATTCAGAAATAAACAGTACTAACATATCGATAAATATTCTTTTAAATTTTTGTTTTCCTAACAAAATCCTGCCAATATTTTTTTTTAACTTTTTATTGTGATCCAAGTGAAAGTTCACAAAGCAAATTTGTTTTCCATTCCCCTGTTCATACATATTTTGTTTCATGATATTGAATGCAGTCCCCACAATGTAATAGCACTCTTACTTCCTCCCTGTGCTTATCATTTCCATTTATGCTTCATTCTTTTTTATTCCTGCCTTCTCAGCTTTGTACTTGGGTCAATGCTACCCTTTTGATCTCTTATAATTGATTGTTCTAAGGAATGTATACCTCTCTGGTGTTAGTGTTCACCCCATAGACTTGTCTACTTTTTGGTTGGAAGTTGGGCCATGGGGCTGAGGGCAGGGCCAGGCTTGAAGGGTCACTAAAAGCTTTGTAATCTGAGTTCTACTCATCTCTATCAGACTAGTAAACCTGGTCATTTCTATGATTTTGAGTTTTGTTCCAAATTTTTTTCCTACTCTGTCCAGGAACTTGTATTGTGATCCCTTCAGAGTGTTTGGAATGGCAGTCAGGCACTATCTAGTTCTTCTGGTCTCAGGGTCATGGAGGTTGAGCTTTACATGGTATATTAGTCCCATTGCCTAATTGTTTCCACAGGTCTTTGATTTTCTTCATTGTTCTTTGCTGGGAATGAAGAGACCGATAGTGCACCATAGATGAATGTTCACAAGTTTTTAAGACCCCAGTTCCTATTCAACAAAATAGGGTGTAGAATATTGTCTTTGTGGTCTATGCTATGCCAATTGACTTTCATTTCCCCAAAGACCATGCTTTTGAATCCCCAGGTCCAGTGACTCATTCCCACAAGATGTTTTGGGTTATGGCTAAGAAGTTTTCACCATTTTGCACCCTGCTAGCTCTACTATATACATGGATATTTTTACAACATATACAAATATGTAGAGAGACATATGTGGTAGGCCAAACCTATATATAGTTGTGGATACAGTCCTGTTTGCCTATCCATAACTTTTCACCTTGCCTGTCTACCTATGTATTAAACCATATATTAAATTGTTATTACTGATAATATAGGATTGTGTATGTAATAATGTTTAACTTTTTTGTCTGCAAGTCTTGTATACTTCTCCATGGTCTTCCTTTACCTTAGTGATATTGTTCTAGTCATCTTCTTTTTTGTATCTTGCCTTTGCCTTCAACCAAATTAACATACACCTCTTACTTAGTTACTAATTTTCCCTCTCCTCCCCTCCATCCCTGGTAAAGAATATTTCTTTCCATGTGTAAAACTTTCTTTGATATTTTACAATAGTGTACTCAAATATTATTTGTCCTTCTGTGATTCACTTACCTCACTCAACATAATGTCTACCAGGTTCATCTGTGTTATGAGGTGTTTCCAGATTCTTTGTTATTCTTGAACACTGCATAGTATCTATTATGTGTATGCACTATAGTTTGGTGGTGCACTCATCTGTTGGTGGGCACTTAGATTTTTCCATCTCTTTGCTATTGTGAATATTGTTGTAATAAACATGGGTGTGTATATACTTATTTGTGTTGTGGCACTCATTTCTTTACTGAATATTTCAATTAGTTCCAGTAGTTTTCTTTCTGAGTTTCTGGGATTTCTTATTCATACAATATTATCTGCAAATAAAGATAGTTTTACTTCTTCGTTACCAATTTGGATGCCTTTTATTTCCCATTCTTGCCTTATTTTCCTCCCTAGGGTATAAAATATAATGTTTAATAGGAGTAATGATACAGACATCCTTATTTGGTTCTCACTCACAAGGGGAATTCTTTCATTTTCCTTTGAGAATAACGTTGGCTCTTGGTTTTGTCTCTATGCCCTTAATTATATTGAATAATTTTCCTTCTATTCCTACTTTGCTAAGAGTTTTTATCAGGAATAGATGTTGGATTTTATCAAATGCCATTTGTGTGTCAATTAATAATGATCATGTGGTTTTTTCCTTTGTTACTTATGTAGTGGATTATGTTGATATTTTTGTTAATGTGGAACCATTCTCTTTCATATATGGTATGAAACCCACTTGGTTGTGATGTGTTATTATTTTTTTGAGGTAGCATTGTTTTTATTAACTAGCATTTTGTTGAAGATTTTGCATCTATATTCATGAGAGATGTTGGCTAGTAATTTCCTTTTTTAGTGGTGTTTTTCACTGGTTTTGGTATCAAGGTTATGCTTGCTTCATGTAATGAATTTGGGAGTATTCCATCCTTTTCAATATTCTGGAATAGCACAAGTGAAATTAGTGTCAGCTCTTCTCTGAATGTTCAGTAGAATTCTCCAGTGAAGTCACCTGGGCCAGGATTTTTTGTTCAGAGGTTTTTTTTTTTTCCTCCTGCTCAATTTTTCCTTTCATTATGGGCCTGTTCAAATTTTCTACCTCAATTAGTGTTAGTTTAGGTATGTAATGTGTTTCGAGAAATTTATCCATTTCTTGGAATATGGTTCTTCCTAGTATTATGTCATTATCCTTTTTATTTTAGCTGATTCTGTTGTGACATTGCCCATTTTATTTCTTATTTGTATAATTTGCCTTTTCTTTTTCTTTCCTTAGTTAAATTTGCCAGTTGTTTGTCAATTCTTTTAATCTTTTCAAAGAACAATATTCTGGTATTATTAATTCTTTCTGTTGTTGTTTCATTTTTTGTCTCTAATCTTTACTATTTCCTTTCTTCTGAAAAGTGTAGGGTTTTTTGGCTGCTCTTGTTTTAATTGTAGGTATTGTTATGATAAATACTAATTTTTATTTTTCCATCTTTTTTGATGCATGCATTTATTTCTATAAGTTTATTTCTGAGTATTTCTTTTGCAAAGTCCCAAAGATTTTGGTATGTCATGTTTTCATTTTCATTTGCTTCAAATTTTTTTTTTATTTCACATTTTATTTCTTCTGTTACCCAGTAGTTTTTAAGTAGGGTGTTATACAGTTTCCACATATTTGATTCTTTCCCCTGATCTTCCTGTTATTGATTTTTAATTTTATAGCTCTGGTGGTGTAGTGTCTAAGGCATTCGACTGCTAACCAGAAGGCTGGCAGTTCAAACCCACTAGCCACTCCTGAGAAGGAAGAGTGGACAATCTACTTCAGTGGAGTTACCGCCTCAGAAATCCAAGGTGGGGTCTCTATGAATCGGAATCGAGTCTATGGCAGTGAGTTTTTAGAGTTTTAGTTTTATAGCATTATGATTCAAGAAGATGTTTTGTAGTATTTCAGTGTTTTTAAATATCATGAGGCTTTCTTTTGGGGCCCACATATGGTCTATTCTAGAGAATGATCCAGGTGCACTGGAAAAGAATTTGTATTTTTGTGCAGTTTTGTTGGGTGGAGTGTGCTATACGTGTCTGTACATATCTCCTTTAAATTCCTTATCAGAGAGTTCTATTACCTATTCTTCTTGAAGGGTTTCCTAGTTCTTTGTTCTAGTCATTTGCATGCACCATCTTGTCATGTTTCTTTGTTTCATTTGTAGTTTTCTGTTGTTTCCAAAACATTTTAAGGCTATTATTTTTATTTGTTGATTATATATTGGTATGTTTCACCCGGATTTTTTGTTTTGCTTTATTTTGATATAAGGAGCTCTGATGGTTCTGGATTAAGGCATTGAGCTGCTAACCAAAACATTGGTATTTTGAACTGACCAGCTGCTCTGCAGAAGAATGATGAGGCAGTCTGCTTCCATAAAGACATAAAGCCTTAGAAACCCTATGGAAGTCTCTATTACTCGATGTGTGTGGGGGTGTCTGACATGGGGTCTATGGGGTTGTTTTGTTATATACAAGTGGGTAGGTGTGCTTCTTTTTATGCTAGTTTAGCAACACTGGGGCACTCTTCACCTCTCCAGATGGGTGGAGTAACTGGTGGAAATGTGAGTGTGCATCTTCGCTGGTCATAAAGAGGAGCTGTGGGTGAGGTGAGCAGGTGTTACCCACTATCTGTCATTGATCCAGTGGTACAGAAGCAGATAGTATAGTTAACCAGTTTGGTCTGGTGGTATGTGCTGGGTAAAGTAGGTATGGCTGACTAGTGGGAAAATAATGTCCACATTTCAGTGGATGGGGCAGAAAAAAAGTGGAGGATGAGAATGAAGATGGGTAAAAATAAAAGAAAAAGAAGAGGAAGAAGGAAAAATAAACAAAAAAGAGAAAAGTGGAGAAAGAAATAAAAGGCAACTAGTGCAGCCATGGTCAGCAGCCAGCAGTGGCAGAAGGCTATGTAGTGTCCACAAAAGTTTGTGCCCACATAGCAGGCAGGAGCCAGTTTCAGGTGCACATCCGACAACAGAACCCATGGGGCACTCATTATGAGTTCTGTGAGAGCAAGATCTGTAAATCATACTGGTGCCAGCAGGCAGAGGACTCAGACACTTGGCTCTATCTCCTTGGGTCACAGTGCAGCAAGCAGCAGCTGGTGGGAGATTTGCCTGAAGAACCAAGCAGATGAGGTGTGGTGGGGGGATATGAATCCCTGGCCCTTGGATAGCTGGAGATGGAAAGGGAATTGCACCTGGTTACCAGGCAGCCATAACATGGAAAGCAAGAGAAAGCATTTCTCTGATTGCAGTTCACTGGCATGGTCTGGGTGCACTTCTGTGCTTGTATAGCTGATTATCCACTTCCTGCCCAGACTCAATCAAGTGGGGAGCCAGCTGGAGTCCAGAGTATCCAACAGCCACCCCACAGGCCTTCCCCTTCTTGCAGGCTCTTAACACGAACAACCTGTGACCACTAGTGGTGAGCTGTTTCATCCCCCTGCAGTGGCTTCCCCTTCACCCCACAGTTGCCAGTGACACCTGGAATCTCACCACTTTACTCTCCTAGATTTAGCTCATATTCTGCTCACCTTGTTTCACTCCAGATCTGTCCACACTGTGTCTCTGTCACAGTCTGGATTCCATGAAGTTAGTTTCTCCTTGCCTTTGTATGATGCCTTCTGTGTCTCAAAAATCTCCGCCACTAATTTTAAATATATTTTGTAATTAAGTCTTCCTTTTATTGACTTACTTTTAGTTACTTAAGGGGCTCTGGTAGCACGGTGCCTAAGGCATCTGACTGCTAACCAGAAGGTTGGTGGTCCATACCACCTCAGAAACCCAGTGGTGGTTGCTATGGTGTGTTCTTTTTTTTTTTTTTTTTTCAATTTATTTATTTAGGAGCTCAGGTTGCACAATGGTTAAAACATTTACCTGCTAACAAAAAAGATGGCGGTTGGAGCCCACCAGCCATTTCCTGGGAGAATTATGAGGCAGGCTACTTCGATAAAGATTTACAGTATTGGAAACTCTCTGGGGGCAGTTCTACTCTGTTCTATTGGGTCTCTATGATTCAGAATCCAATCGATGGCAGTAGATTTCATTTAATGTATTTATTTATTTTTTGTCTTTGTAGTGATTCAAGTGTAATCTCTGTGTAGCCTGTGGAAGGTTCTTTGAAAGTCCTGTTGTTGTTGTTGTTGTTGTTATGTGCCGTCGAGTAGCCCCCAACTCATAGCAACCCCTCCTTGGGTTTCCGAGGCAGTATCACTAAGGAAGTAGATTGCCTCATCTTTCTTCTGAGGAGTGGCTGATGGGACAGAACTATTAATATATTTTCATTATATTTGAATTAAAAGGCATTTTTATATGCAATCACAATATCTCTGTGAAAATGCTTTTGTCTGAAAATGGTCAAATATTTCGTATTATCCTAAACCAATATAATTGATTTTCAGTCATTTCTATATTCTCAGGATTCACCAAAATGAAATGTAAAAGTATAAAGTGTAAAAAAGGACACAGACAGAAGTTTTTAAGAAGGGATGATAGAATGTAATATACTCATCCAAAGAAACAAAAATCTTTAAAGTGAAAATGACACAATCATGAAAATAATTTATACTCAAGGTAAGGATTTACAACATTGGTATTGTCCATTTTGTTCAGAAATTTTTTTGTTCAGAAATTTTTTTTTCTTATTTTTATTTTTAGGCCAAAGTAATTTCTTTTCAATTCTCCTGATGCTGGATGTAGCCAATTTTGTAGCTGCTTAAGCTAGACACATTCACAGTCTTTGGGGAAAACTTACAGATCTTTTACATCCACCTCAGCCTCCTCCAGCAGCATTTTCTGTAGGCGATGGTGCAGAGGTTATTTCTTTGGAGATTTAAAGGATGCACAGAAGCAGTTGAACATAAAAGTGTGACAAAAGAATAAAGAAGAAAGGTGGGAAGGATGATAAAGAACTATTTTTGTCTTTAAAAGGTCACTGTGAAATTTGGATTAAAAGGCACAATAGCAATACCAAATGGCCATAGAACTCTGCAGGGAAAGTCTTTACATCAGCAAAGCTTGTTCCCTTATTGGGAACTTCGTATTGGGATCACTTCCTGAGGGGTGTCATTGGGGAAGTGATTCATATTTTCACTATTAAGTGCTTCCTGGTGCTAGAACAAAGCTGTTGACTTGAAAACACAAAACACATAGTGCTTCAACAATTCAATAGAGCTCTTTTTCCTTTTGAAGGCACATTAACTCTTTCACATTGTTATTGTTAGGTGCCATCCAGATGGTTCCAACTTATAGCAATCCTATACACAACAGAATAAGAGCTCTGGTTGCATAGTGCCTAAGGCACTTGATTGCTAGCCAGAAGGCTGGCAGTTCATACCCACCAGCCACTCCTCGGAAGGAAGATGGGGCAATCTACTTCCATAGTGATACTGCCTCGGAAACCCAAGGAGGGCTCGCTACGAGTCAGGTCCGACTCGATGGCATATAACAACATACAACAGAAGAAACAATTCCCAGCCCTACATCATCCTCTGAGCCTTTGCTATGCTTGAATCCATTTTTTGCAGGCACTATGTCAATCAACCTCTTTAGCCATCTTTGCTGACCCGTTACTCTACCAAGCATGATATCCTTCTTCTGGGACTGGACCTTCCTGATAATATGGCCAAAGTATGAAAGATGAAGTCTCGCCATCCTCTCTTCTAAGGAGCGTTTAGGTGTACTTCCTCCAAGACAGATTTGTTCTTTCTTCTGGCAGTCCATGGTACATTCAATCTTCTTTGCCAACACCATAATTCAAATACATCAATTCTTCTTCCATCTTCCTTATTCATTGTCAACTTTCACATGCATATGAGGTGATTGAAAATACTATGGGAAGGTGAACCTTAGTCATTAAATTGACTCTTTTCAATCTTTCACATAGTACCAATGAATTATGTCTTTACCTACAAAATACAGAAGCTACTCCTGATGGGAATTCAGCCCCAGCACCTACATCAGAGGTTCTGAATCCATGTTACACTTTAAAATAAGAATTGTATCTGTTTCATCATGAGTAAATGTAATTCATTGTATGATCAATTATATACCTGATCCAAGAAATGTCCAGCTTTCATATTAAAACGTTTAATTTTTTTTAAGTTTCTCCTTGAAAATGTCATGTCAAAATAATGTATATGTTATCATAATTTATTTCTCTAGTTAGAAGGAAAAAAAGTTGGTTTGAGTGATAATTTATTTCATCAGTTGAGCATATAGGTTCTGGAGACAGATTGTCTTGAGTCTGCATTCAAATCCTGGTTATTAACTGTGTGAGCATGAACAAGTTACTTAATCACTCTAGGCCTCTGTTTCCTCAACTGTGAAATGTTGTTGTTGTTGTTATTTGCCGTCGAGTCGCCCCCCAATTCATAGCGACCCCTCCTTGGGTTTCCGAGGCAGTATCACTACGGAAGTAGGATTGCCCAACCTTCCTTCCGAGGAGTGACTGGTGGGTTTGAACCGCCAGCCTTCTGGTTAGCAGTCAAGTGCCTTAGGTACTATGCTACCAGAACTGTGAAATAGGAGTTCTAAAATACCTACCTGAAATGGTTGTTGTGAGAATTAAATGAGTTAATACACGTCAAGATACAGGAAAGTACCTGGCACACAGTAAATGCTTTAAAAAAGAAAGATTTCGGTCATGTGAAATAATTACTGTATGTTCAATTTATATTTCAGGCAACTACTTCTGTTTCTGTGTTTCTTGAAAAAATGTTCATTTGTTAAATAAGAAAATAATGCACATGTTCCTATATTAGCAAATTGTAAGCGATAGGTGTTCTTTTCCTTTCTAGTCAGAGAAAAATAGAGAGCATTAGGCCTTTTTTGACTGACCAGACTAGTTTATGTGCTCATTTTATGAGCTTCAAATCTCTCTGAACTTTACCTTTTTAAGACATACCATTAAAATAATATAGTTACATAATTTGCTGTTAGTTTCTACCCCATCTGCCACCTTTATAACCACTCCACCCAGTATGTTGATTGCACATAGAATGCAATCATTGATTATTCATTTCTTTAGGGGACAGATACTCACTGATAATACAAATATTTAGAAATAAATATTTTTTGAGTGAATTAATATATTTAGAAAAGAGAAAGAAAGAAGATGATGGAGGAAAGAAGAATGAATAAGTGAAAATTATATTCAACAAGTCCAGACCTTTTTCAGCCTGTCTTTTCAATAGCTACTATTCTCACATTTTACATCTAAAACTCGGCAATATTCTGTGCTTCCCATACCGCTCCCATGCTGGTAGGGTCTATCTGCTGCAGACTAGTTTTACTAAAGATCTGCTTTCTCACCCACTCGATAATCAACATTCTGCTCATTCTTTCCATGTTGTTATTGTTGTTGTTGTTATGTGCCCTCGAGTCAGACCCGACTCATAGCGACCCCTCCTTGGGTTTTGGAGGTGGTATCACTATGGAAGTAAATTGCCCCATCTTCCTTCCCAGGAGTGGCTGGTGGGTTTGAACCGCCAGCCTTCTGGTTAACAGTCAAGTGCCTTAGGTACTACACTACCAGAGCTCTGTCCATAGACATGTGTGTGTGTGTGTGTGTGTGTGTGTTTATAGATACATAACTATTTTCTTAAATGACATCTTTATTGAGATATTATTTATATACCATATAACTCACCTTTTGGAAATGTACAAGTCAGTGGTTCTTAGTATACTTACAGAGCTGTGTAATCATCACCACTGTCTAATTTTAGAACATTTTCTTCACCCCCAAAATTAGCCCTGTATCCACTAGCAGTCACTCTTTTGCATGTGGATAATCAGTTGTCTCAGCATCATTTATTGAAAAGACTTATATTTTTTTCACTTTCCATATTTTAAGACTTGCATTCATCTCAAAATCAAAATAAATACACTTATTTCTTTGTTGGTTTCACTTAAACTTAAATGCAAGGTTTGTTAAACAAAGGCTGTAACAAGTATTTACCATGTCTGTTACATCTAACACAAAGAAACGGCTTTTAACAGAAATCCATTGACTCCCTCCACTTTTTTATTATTATAAATAAAGATATAAAAATAATCCTTAAGATATTTTTGATACTACTAGTAGTCAGCACCCACAACTCTTCAAAAATTAACACAATTGCAACAATAATCATTGTAGCTGCTACTTTAAACAATGCAAATTGCAAGATGGATAAAGCATGCCTTTGACGGTTTCCTCTTGGAGACTGGTTTTCAGAAACATACATTCTTCCACAGCAACCCGACACTTCTCCAATGAGCTTTCATCTTGTAAACCTGAACTCTATTATGAGTACTTCAGGTTAATGCTTAAATGACAGTGCTTTAATAAGGGGGAAAAAAAATGTGTTGCATTTTACCTACTGTGACCAGAAAACATAATGGGTGTACATATATTAAGTGTATACTTGTAAACATCCCAGTCATGTGTACCAGCTGGAATTCTTTGACTTAATGTGCTAGCATTTTGCATTTAATCAAGACATCAACATGAGTAGAAGCTTGTTGATTTAAGTCACATTTGAGAGCCACTAAAATAAATTGTTGTGTATTTGTCCTTCTGGTGCCTGTGGAAACTTTGTATTTTCTTTGGACATCTTTACACATCTTAGTTCTTGAAGTACAACTTTAAAGCTATGCAAGTTTTGCCATTTTGCTAATACTGTTATGCTCCATGTATCCACCATTCCAACTAGAATTATTTATTCAATTCATATTAATTTTGTTACAAATCTAACTGATGGGGGAGCTTCTGGATATTTAAATCCACTTTCTACTTCCTGGCTATATATTCTGTTTTCATAATTTGTCCTTGGTGGCCCAATAATCATGTTTGTTCAGTTTGTAAGGGTCATATCTTCATCATCTTCAAGTCCCCAGCTAACAGCACCATCACCTACTCCTTTTTGTTCTTTTCTAAGTTCTTCCAACAAGCAAAAATTACAAGGGACTTTAACTCCCATGGAGATGGCCATCTTCGCTCTCCATATATTTTTATCCTGAAAAGAATCTTATATATTTATTTTTTACCTTGTCCAGCCTTAAATTTGAACTAGCAGCCACTTATATTTAAAAAAAAAAAAATCTGGAAAACATATTTATGAATATTAATTAAAACATATTAATATAAACAATTATCTGTAAAACAAGTGATTTGTGCTACTTAATTTATTTGATAACCTAAAAACAAAGCTACAGTTGTAATAAGCACAGAGGTAATTTAAAATACATTAGATAGAAGTAAGGACTAGAAAACGGGCCAATGTTATCACTGCTCAAAGGTATCTATGAGATATAATATGGCTTCTGTGGAAATAATCCTCATAAAATGTCTGCCTCATGATCATGCCATGTGTCTGTGATGAAGACTTGCACTGAAGGTAAACCTGAAAAGTTGAGTATAAGAATTCAAGTAGGCCTAGATCTGGGGGTAGGAATCTGTACTATAAATAACCTAAATAAATAAACCCAAAGATAAGATATAAAGAAGGGCCAAGAAAGTTCTCGAGATTGTCTAATGATGAAAGCAGATGATGCATATTGTTGCAGGGTGCATAACAGGACTTGTGAATCTTAAAGGAAATCTCACAGAATAGTATTATTCTGATTTACTTTCCATGGTCCTGAATATTATCCTTGACATTCCAACTGATGAAATGAAGTCTGCCCAAGCACCTGATACTAGTATATTTCTGACAGTGTCGAGTCTGGAATTAGATTTTACTTTACTTTTAAGATAATAAGATATCCCATTACTGTTTCACAGATGCTGTCAGAAGACATAAAACACCTGGGTTAGAAACAAGAATGCATTACTCACAGCACAGCAAGAAGTATGAGTGTCAGCACATTGGACTCAGGTCCTCAAACACCCAGGTCCTGCAGGGATAGCATGAATGGCCTAAATGTATGCTTATGCACACAGCAGGTTGAATTATAAGAGAGAAACACTGATCTTGAGGAATTCCTGCTTCTATTGTAAGCAATAAGCAAGCCTCCTCTTTGTCTAAAGAAAGACATTAGTTCTTCCCTCAAATTTAATAACTGCATAAAATTCATTCAGCAGTGGACAAGTCAGGGTCAGTGTTTTTAACATCCCTAGCAAGACAGAGAAGGGCAAGAGAGACCCCTGGAGGACTGTCTATTCCAACAGACTGTGCTTTTCTAATTGTTTCAACAAGAAGAAATGAAAAAATTTAACAAACTATCATAACACACATAATGTTGGACCTCCAAATGATACTGAGTGTAAGGGGACATATACATGGTTGCAAATTTCAGAAAATCTTGTGAAAGCTCAGTTGTGCAAAATAGCACATTATGAGGAACTATAAAGACAATTGCATATTTTGAAAATGAGAATGAGTTACATGGACTGGAGCTGGAATTTTTATGGACCCATGTACACACACAAAAAAAGCCAGAGGATCCAAGTAAGGGGAAGGAGACAGGCCCCACCCCAGAGGCAGTAAAGGGAAGGGAACGCTGGAGATGACAAACCCACAGGGTCCAGGTAAGGGGAGGATGAAGAGGTTTCAAACAGCTAAGGGAGATGAATTTGTCTGTCAGTTTCTCTTTCCGTGGTGGTTTGCATGTTGCTGTGAGGCTTCAGGTTGTGCCACTGGTGTTTCAACCTGTAGCAGGGTTGCATATGGTGCACAGGTTTCAACAAAGCTTACAGACTGAGACAGAATAAGAGGAAGGAAGAGGATCCACTTCTCAAAGAATTGGCCAAGGAAAACCTTATGAATAGCAGAGAAACACTGATACATTGCTGGACAATGTTATGAATACCCAGAAACATTGTCAGATACAGTGAAGGAACACAAGCCCCTTAGATTGGAAGCCACTCAAAATATGACTGAGAAAGAGCTACCTCATCAGAGTAGAACTGACCTTAATGATATTGATAAAGTTGTTGAGACCTCCATTTGCTGACGTGGCATGACTCAAATTGAGGAAAAACAACTACAAATATCCATTAATAACTGGAACATGGAATGTATGAAGTATGAATCTAAGAAAATTAGAAGTTGTCAAAAATGAAATGGAATGCATAAAGATTGACATCCTAGGCATTAGAGAGCTGAAATGGACCACTTTTGGCCATTTTGAATCAGACAACCATAAGATCTATTATGCTGGGAATGACAGTTTGAAGAGGAATGACATGGCATTCAACATCGTAAAGGATGTTTCAATATCTGTCCTGAAGTACAGTGCTGTCAGTGATAAGATAATATCCATATGCCTACAAGGAAGACCAGTTAATATGACTATTATTCAAATTTGTGCATCAACCACCAAAGCCAAAGATGAGGAAATTGACGATTTCTACCAACTTCTACAGTCTGAAATTGACTGAACATGCAATCAAGATGTGTTAATTATCACTGGTGACTGGAATACAAAAGTTGGAAGCAAGGAAGAATCACCAGTATTTGGAAAATTTAGCCTAGTGACAAAAATAACCCTGGAGATAGCATGATAGAATTTTCCAAGACCAATGACTTATTAAGTGCAAATACATTTTTTCATCAACACAAACAGCAGCAATACACATGGACTTCACCAGATAGAGTACACAGGAATCACATTGATTACATTTGTGGCAAGTGACAATGGAAAAGCTCAATATCATCAGTCAAAATGAGTCAAGAAGCTGATTGTGGAACAGTCCATCAACTGCTCATATGCAAGTTCTACTTGAAGTTGAAGACAATTAAAACAAGTCCATGACAGCCAAAATATTATCTTGAATATATCCCTCCTGAATTTAGACACCATCTAAAGAATAAATTTGATGCATTGAACACCAGTGACCGAAAACCAGAAAAATTGTGGGATGACATCAAGAACATCATTCATGAAGAAAGCAAGAGGTCATTAAAATGACTAGAAAAGAAGAGAAGACCAAAATAGATGTCAGAATAGACTCTGAAACTTGCTCATGAGCAGAGAGTAGCTAAAACAAATGGAAGAAATGACAAGATAAAAGAGCTGAACAGAAGATGTCAAAGAGCAGCTCAAGCAGACAAAGCCAATCACTATAATGAAATGTGAAAAGATCTGGAGTTAGAAAACCAAAAGGTAAGAACATGCTCAGTATTTTCAAGCTGGAAGAATTCAGGAAAAAAAATTAAGCCTCATGTTGCAATATTGAAAGATTCTATGGACTAAACATTTATTTATTTATTTACTTTTATTGTGACTTGGGTGAAAATTTACAGAACAAATAAACTTTCCATACAGCAGTTCACATACACTTTGTCTCATGACATTGACCACAATTTAGCACAATACACAGCTCCCCTCCCATTTCCTCCCAACAATTACCTCTTCCCTGTGTCTCTCCCTCCATGCACTACTGCCCCTTGAGCTGTCTCCCTGTGCATAAGCAGCCCTTCTTTCTCCCATGATTGGTCTCTCCAAGGAGCATATCTACCCCAGGCAAATGTTCAACTCATATGCCTGTCTTTTGTTTGGCTGGAAGCCACAGGTACGGGTTCAATTCCAGACCTGAAGGGCAGCTAGGGGCCATAATCTCAATGGTTCCATGAGGTTCTATCAGACCAGCAAACCTGGTCCCTATGGGCTAAATATTGAATGATGCAAGAAGCATCAAAAGAAGATGGAAGGAATGCACAGTCACTGTACCAAAAAGACTCAGTCGATCTTCATCCATTTCAGAAGATTGTATATGTTCAAGAACCAATGGTATTGAAGGAGGAAGTTAAAGCTGCACTGAAGGAGTTGGCAAAGAACAAAGTTCCCAGAATTGACAGAATACCCATTGAGATGTTTCAACATATGGATGCCCCACTGGAGGCAGTCACTCAGTTATGCCAAGAGATTTGGAAGAGAGCTATGTGGCCAACTGACTGGAAGAGATCCATATTTTTACCCATTTCAAAAAAAGGTGACCCCACAGAATGTGGAAATTATCAAACAAAATCATTAATATCACGTGCAAATAAAATCTTACTGAAGATAATTTAAAAAATGGTTAAAACAGTATATAGACAGAGAACTTCCAGAGATGCAAATCTGGATTCACAAGACAATGTGGAATGAAGGATATCATTGCTGAAGTCAAATGCATCTTGGCTGAAAGCAAAGAATACCTGAAAGATGTTTATTTGTGTTTTATTGACTAC
>NW_006921810.1:4648257-4657450 GCF_000298275.1 Orycteropus afer afer | reverse complement strand
GGAAGTAGGATTGCCCAACCTTCCTTCCGAGGAGTGGCTGGTGGGTTTGAACCACCATCCATCTGGTTAGCAGGCAAGTGTCTTATCCACTATGCTACCAGAGCTCCCGAAAGTACCATGGACTAATAAAAGAACTAACATATCTGTCCTGGAGGAAGTGCAGCTGGAATGTTTCTTGGAAGTGAGAAAGACCAGACATAGTCTCATCTACTTTGGTCATGTTGTCAGAAGGGACAATTCCCTGGAGAAGGAGGTCCAAAGAAAGAGGGGAAGGTCTTCAGTGAGGTGGACTGACACAGTGGCTGTGGCAATGGGCTCAAGTACAGCAGGAATCGGGGAGCTAGCACAGGACCGGGCGGTGTTTCATTTTGCTGTGCATAGGGTCATTATGAGTTGGATATCACTAGACAGCACCTAACAATAACAACAACTGTACATAAAGGCAGAAGGAGGTATATACAACATTTCTCAAAAGAAGTATGTCAGGGACTCAAGGCCCAGAAAATAATTCTACATTGTAAGCAATTATATTTGTGTTAATTGCTGTTGAGTGAGAGGAATTAAAGAATAAATTATTTCTACACACACACACACACACACCCTATGTGGTGGTTATGTTTGTGTGTCAACTTGGCTGGGCCTGGTTAAGTAGCTGGGCAGCTGGTGGTAGTTATTCCCCATGATGAGACTGGCAATCATCTCCATGGTGGGATCTATCACAAGCAGCTGAGCAGCTGATTTGACAATGTGGTCTGCCTCCTGTATATAAGCAGAAACCTTGGGGAATGGTCTCTAGCCTATGGCACGCTTGGACCCTGCATGTAGCCATGTTGTTGCTCAGTAGCCTGCTGTGCTCTTCCGACCTTGGGACTTACAATGGACTTAAGTTAATAGCCTGCATGTGGTTTGGTAGCATCAGAAATGTGCCTTTTTACTTATCAACTTTGGGGCTTGTCAGCCTCAGCAGCCAGCAGATGTCTGAGGGAAGAAACACCTAGAGCTCCAGTGCCAGGAGCAGGAGGCAGAGCTGGACCCCAAGGTTGAGTGGCTTTCACTTGCCCCTAGAACCTGGCACTTTGAACTTGGACTATTGTTGCTGTTGTTAGGTGCCGTCAAGTCGTTTCCGACTCATAGAGACCCCATGCACAGCAGAATGAAACACTGCCTGATCCCATGCCAGCTCCACAATCCCTGCTATACTTGAGCCCATCATCACAGCCACTGTGTCATTCCATCTCATTGAAGGCCTTCCCCTCTTTCATCAGCCCTCCACCCTACCAAGCATGACAGCCTTCTCCAGGGAGTGGTCCCTTCTGACAACATGACTAAAATAGGTGAGATGAAGTCTGGCCATTCTCGCTTCCAAGGAGCATTTCGGGTGCACTTCCTCCAGGACAGATTTGTTAGTTCTTTTAGCAGTCCATGGTACTTTCAGCATTCTTCACCAGCACCACAACTCAAAAGCATCAACTCTTCTTCGGTCTTCCTTATTCATTGTCCAGCTCTCACATGCATACCAGGCGATTGGAAATATCATGGCTTGTGTCAGGCACACCTTAGCCCTCAAGTAGGATATAGAACAATGTTTTTGTGTAGTATGTTATGCCAATTAACTTATATGTCTTCCAAGACCATGAGCCCCCAGAAAAGGAGAAAAGCCTGGCAATAAACTTTGGGAATATCAACCATTGAAAATCTTATGGAACACAGTACTACTGTGTCACACATGGGCTTGCCATGAGTCAGAATCTACTTGACAGAACTGTCTGTTTTTTCAAATACAAGTTTCACACTTAACTTTTTTTTTTTTTATAGTATATTCTAGGAAGATCTGGCATTCCACTTCTCTAAAGACTGCAGCCTAAAAAACCCTATGGGGCAGTTCTACTCTGAAACATAGGGTCACTATGAGTCAAAATCTACTCAATAGCAACCAACAACGAAGAGCATACTTAAATGAACAATACCAAACCAAACCTAAATCACTGCCATCAAGTTGAACCTGACTCCTCCTGAATAGTGACCCCTCCTTGGGTTTCCAGTGTAGTATCTCTACGGAAGTAGATTGCCCAACTTTCCTTCTAAGGAGTGGCTGGTGGGTTTGAACTGCCAGCCTTCTGGTTAGTAGTCAAATGCCTTAGGCACTATGCTACCAGAAGTATACAGTAGCCTTAAAAATACAAAAATTAAAAAAAGAAAAGTGCCTAAACTGAATGGAAATGAATCAATAGATCTATAAGCTGTTTCTAGCATAGATTTTAGTTTAAACAGGAGCAAAATGCAAAGATGACATTTTACCATCTGCTAGCGTTACTAATCCAACTTTCTGTTTTATGATATGAGTATTCTGATACAGTGTCTTTTCATGCAAGTGATTTTTTTTTTTTTTATCATGGAAATATCAAATATTTGACTAAAATTTTCATTTCTCATCAGGAAGTTTGGCACCATATAGATATGCATTTTGCAATGTGCTATTTATGTAACAAATTCTGGGGATAGCTTTCTTGTTTGTGTCTCCGATGACAATTCTTGGCTGTGCAGGCTCTTTTAGATTAATCATTTTTAGGCTGTCAGCTTGTGGCATGTTAGCATTCTACTGACTGCAAAGTGGTTTACCAAGGCCTCTTATAGGATCTAACAGAAGAGTGGCTGAAATGCACTTAAGGCCAAACATCTTTTTCAGTGTCACCTTGGATGACTGTGGTAGTTCAGTTTTTGTGTCAACTTGGCTGGGCCTGGTTGAGTGGCTGGGCAGATGGATGTAGTATTCCCCATGGGGAGACTGATAATCAATTCCATGGTGAGCAGCTGAGTATCTGCCTTAGGGAATATGGTCTGCTTCCTGTATATAAGGAGAAGGCTTGGGGAGTGGTCTCTAGCGTATAGCACATTTGGACCCTGCATGTAGCCATTCATTGTTGAGCAGCCTGCCATACTCTGTTGACCTTTGGACTTACAATGGACTTGAATTAAGGGCCTGCCTTGTGGTTTGGTAATATTGGGACTGTGCCATTTTATTTGTTGACCTTGGGCTTGTTAGCCTCAGCAGCCAGTAGCTGTCTGAGTGAAGAGATGCCTCTAGCTTCAGTGGGCCGGAACCAAGAGGTAGAGCCCAAGGTTGAGAGGTTTTCACCCAGTCCCTAGAGCTTGGCACTTTGAACTCGGACTTCAAGCCTCCCAAACTGTAAGACAATAAACTCCTGTTCGATAAGGCCATCTCATTTGTGATATATTTCTGTCAGAGTGGCACTAGGTAACGAGAAAAATGACATTTTCTTTTTATTGAATATGAATCTGAAAGGATTCCGTTCAGAGCACGAATGGGCACTGATTTTCTCAGATACGTAACAAGCCAACCAAGGCGACCACCCCTAAGTCCTTATACTAGTTTTAACTCTGAAAATACTTTCAGAGCTTGCTAGGACAAAAAAGACAAACTGCTATCTAACCAAGTAAAGTCTGTAAGTGACCAGCTTTGACAAGTACCCCATTGTAGCTGGTCTAGAAGTGAGACTATTCAAAGGGTGATCAGTTTCAGTCAAGTCAATTCTGACTCATGGCAACCCCACATATGTCAGAATGTGACTGCACCAGGGAGTTTTCAATGAATGATTTTTCTAAAGTAGATCACCAGGTCTTTCTGGTGAAGTACTTCTGGGTAGACTAAAACCTCCAAACTTTCAATTAGCAGTTGAGCATGTTAATCATTGGTACTATCTAGTAACTTCACTCAAAGGATAATGAGCTGGAAGGGACATTATATTTAAAACAAACTTTGTCCAAAAATGGTCTAAAAACAAAGCACCAGAAATACAGAAAACAAACGACTTTTGTAAGCATCTTAGACATGATGTTTCAGTAGGGAAGAAGATCACTCAACTCTCCCAACATGAACAGCCTAAAAACAGCTGTTTTCAGCAACACTGGGAGGTAAAGCATTTGTCTGTCACTAGATCCATAAGCTGTCCAGATATGAGATAAAATATCTTTGGAGGACTATCTAGATTCCCCAACAGGCAGCTGTAACTTGGCAGCAGGAGCTTAGCAAATTGCAACTTTAATGAATTTAACCATAATTATATAACCATAAATGTAGACAAAAGGTATTTAATTTGAACACTTATGTATGTTTTCTATCATTGTGAAAATTTTTTTGCTGTATTATATGAGAAGCAAATGAGTACCATATCTTGCTTAGTGCTTAGAGTGATTAAAAATCTTAATACAGCCCTTGTCAAGGTTCCTTCCCCTTTGCTCTAAAGCTCTGCCTTATTTTTTCACTAAAGCAATAATGTAGAGTCGGTCTCCTGCATCCCTGGAGGCAGTATACTATAGGATGGTGGTTCTTCACACTGACAGTATGTTTGAATCACCCTGGAAGCTTTAAAAATCTGGACAGCTCAGCCTCTCCCACAGATATCTGATTTTAAATATTCTGGAGTGGGAACCGATCATCAATACTGATAATAAATTCCTCAGATGATTCCATATGTAGCTTGGATACAAAACATGGGTGTACCAGTTCAGTGAACAGGTACAGGAGTATTGTGCTATTGCAATAAAGACTATATGGTCCATAAAGTCTAATTGTTTACTAACTGGCCCTGTACAGAAAAATTTTGCAAATGTCTGGTTTAGATCTTGATCCTCCACTTAATTTTTTTTTTTTTTTTAATTCTAAATTAGTTGTTAAGTAGTGAAATGCTAGTAAATGTTTACCAACCAGTTCTGGGGATGGGGATCCTGATTTGCAGAGATTGCCAGTTTCCATGGTTATCAACAAGAGGTTACAAATTACAGATTTTGGGAGAAATTATCATGACTGCCTCTCAGAAGAGAGTGAGCCAACTTCAGCACAACAGTGGTTTGTTAATCTCAGCCTTCATATATATAAAATGGGATCAGCAATATTTCACCTCAAAGCTGTAAATGTTAAATTATACAGTGTACACAAAATGATTACCACAATGTCTGGAATATAATAAGTGCCCTATGATAATACTTTCTATAAGCACTAAAAAAATGAGATGCATTCACATCATTTATTTGGATTGAACTATATTTTTAGGAATTAGCATGCTGATGGGCTTAAGCAAAGCAATGTTTGTGAGAATGGCGCAGGACCCAACAGTGTTCTGTTCTACACAGGGTTGCTATGAGTCAGAACTGATTTGACAGCACCTAACAACAGTGATAGAAGAATTTGTGATATACTTGTAGTAATATTTTTAGTAACATTTGTGAGATTCATCCAAGCTGTTGCATTCATATGTATTTCTTTTCTTTTCTTTTCTTTTTTTTTTTTTAATTGCTGAGTGGTATTCCATTGTTAGAAATGCCACAATTACAATTTGTTTAATCGTTCCCTTCTTACGGTACATTTGGACTTTCTTTTTCTCAGCTTTTTGTGATTATGAATAAAGATGTTATAAACATTTTTATATAAATGTTTCTGTGGTTATGTGTTTCCAAGTGACTTAGTTAAATGTCTAAGCATGGAATGACTGGATTAGAAAATGAATGCTTGTTTTGTTGTATAAGAAAATAGTAGCCTATCACATTACAACAAGATTTATATACCAAATTAGAAGAATCTGACCATATTTTGTAATATACTACAAGTATGTATTATTCACAAATTAAAAAAAAAATTATAAAGAACTATAAATAAAATGACACTAATGGTATAGAATTTGGATCACAGAAAATAGAGTATAAAACTTGTCAGATGAAAGTATATCAAAGAGTGCCATCAATGCAAATAAGGTCAATTGGAAAAAAGTTCCATGGACAAAGAGCTACTGAGAGATCTCTCCAAATGTTCTTTCCAGATTGTTAAATGAACAATAGTTTTAAAAAATTACATATTCAAAATGAAGTTGAGTAATTAAATATATCTACTAATATAAATGGAGCCTTATTGGTGCTTTTGTTAAATATTTGGCTACTAATCAAAAGTTTGGTAGTTCAAACCCACCAGCCACTCCATATGGGAGAGATGTGGCAGTCTGCCTCTGAAAATTACAGCCTTAGAAGCCCTATGGGGCAGTTCTGCTCTGTCCCGTAGGTTCACTATGAGTCAGAGGCAATAGGTTTTTATTTTCATAATATATCATTCATATACTATATACCTGGTAAAATGTTTTCAAATTCTATTTTTAAGAAATCATTGAAATAAACTCGCTTATACTATACGAGAATTTCTCAATGCACAATCTTTTAATCTATTCCATAAATAAACAATTAAAAAGAGATTAATTCTTAGTAGTCAACCACCCATGTTTGCTCCACCACTGTGCTAAATCCATAAACCATTTAGGACTTTTCTCTCTGATCTTTATGTTATTTAGTCTTGAAATTGATCTAACATATGTTTATTCTTTTTGTTATACAAATCATCTCTCTCAGAAAAAGGGATAGATTGTAAACTTTTGTTTTAGATACCATATTTAGTGTTTTCATTATATGAACCTTTATCACTGACGGCATCTGGTCACATGGGTATGATAAATTATATTTATATAAAGAAAATGGAAACTCAATGAGGTTTAATGACTTGCAGAAAATCAGCTAGTAGTATAGCCAATAAGTAATTTTCCATAACTCTAAATCTAATCATCTTTACTTTAAGACTCCTGTGAAAGTGAGAATCATATTTCTGCTGCTCCCTATTGTTTTACACAGCTAAGCCTTCTGTTTTAGCAGAGGAACTTCTGACTTGTTCAGCTAGTTACCAAAAAGTGTAGTCCTTCAAGCCCTTTATTTAAAAATCAATGAGGGAAGTATGCTCACTTGGAGAATACAAAAACAGTAAAGCTAGTATTTCAAAAGGAAGTAGTTTAGTTTGTGTAAAAATGGTTAAAAGTAAAGAAAGTATTCTTCTTCAAAGACCCTCTTCTTCCTAATTATTGCCTGTTTTTATCTTCTGAATACAGTGTTCCTTGGGAATCCATTGTCCCTAATAGTCAAATGGCTTTGTTGGGACTGCCTCCTATGTGAAACCTTACCTTATGAAATTCTTGTATTTATACCAGAATTCTGGTATTTATACCAACTTTTTTCATGTTCTTCCAAAAATCATCAGGTCTAACAATGACAGTTGTGTGTGTGTGTGGTGGGGGAGACAGTTGTGGGAAAAAAATCTTCTGAAACAACATATCACATAGGGTCTAATCTCCAAAATTTATAAAAATTTCAACAACACAACAACAAAAAGACAAACAATCTGATTATAAAATGGGCAAATGACATGAACGTAACCTTCACCAAAGAAGACATTCAAGCAGCCAACAAACATGGAAAGATCTGCATGATCATTAACCATCACAGAGTTACAAATCAAAACTACAGTAAAATACCATGTCACTTCCACTAAAATATCACTGATTTGATAACAACTCTTGGCAAGAATGGGGCAGATTAGAACCCTTATCCACTTCTAGTGTGAGTTTAAAATGGTACAATCACTATGGAAAATTATATGTTGCTTCTTCAAAAAACTAGAAGTAGAACTACACAATGATCCAAAAATCTCATTCCTAGGGATATACCCTAGAAGCCAAGAAGTAGCAAATTTTTAAAAGGTTGAGCTCTGGTGATGTGGTGGTTAAAGAATTCATCTGCTGAACCCAACAGCATCTCTGTGAGAGAAAGATGAATCAGTCTGCTTTCATAAAGATTTACTGCCTTGGAACCCCTATGGGACAGTTCTACTTTGTCCTGTAGGGTCATTAGGATTTGGAATTGACCTGATGGCAGTGTTTTTGTTTTGTTTTGTTTTGTTTTTGGTTTTGCATTGTATTATGTATGGAGCTAGTTTATTGGGCAGAGAGTAATGACTGGCTTTTCAGCCCATGATGTTCCCTCAACTGGTCAACGTTGAGTATTGTAGTTTCCTCTGTAGTGGACTTCAAAAATATCAGGTCCTAATCCCTGCAACCTCTGAATCTTACCTTATATGAAAACTTTCTGTAGATGTAATTAAATTGGGAATCATGAGATGAAGAGATTATTCTAGATTATACAGGTGGGCCATAATGTAATCACATGTACCATCACTCACACATATCCTTTTAAGAGGAAAGTAAGAAAGATTAGACAGACACACACAGAAGACAATGTGAAGATAAAGGCAAAGATTAGAATGATGATGTCACAGATCAAGGAATGTCATCAACCACCAGAAGCTAGAAGAGGCATGGAATGGATTCTCCTTTAATGCCTCTCAAGGGAGTGTGGCCTTGCTGACACAATTTCTGTTGTTTTAAGCCACCACCACCCAATATATGCTTGTTTGTTACAACAGCCACAGGAAGCTAATACACTCCATCTATGAATAATCCCAACTCTGTAACAATTTCCATTCTCTGAAGAACAATGTTAGGGAAAGATAATCCCTTCTCTTCATAATGCATTATCTTAGTCTTTAAAAACATTTCCACTATCATAATCTATACATTCATCGAATATTGTCTGCAATCCTTCCCTTGGTGATCTCCTCTTCCTACAGTTTTCTCCTTAAAGTCACATATAAAACAAAATTCTGTGGTCTATATGATGATATTTTATATAATTGTCCAAATAAAATTCATACATCAAACTGTGATTTGCCAAGTATCATATTTATTAATTCAATCCACTTCCTCAGTCTTTTATTTCAGTCAGTCCCTGTCATATACTTGTCATAGCCAGGGGGAGGACAGAGCCAGCAGTGGCAGGGATCCAGGTAAAAGGATGGACCAAGGCCCCAACCACAAGAGGCAGGAAAGTGGAGAAAAAGAAAGAGAAGCCAGGGGGATGACAGAGCAAGCAGCAGTAGGGATCCAGGTAAAGGGAAGGCAGAGAGGTTTCGAATAGCAAAGGGAGACAAACTTGTCTGTCAGCTTATCGTACTGTGGTGACTTGCATGTTGCTGTGAGTCTTGAGGCTGTGCCACTGGTGTTTCAACTGTCAGCAGGGTTGCACATGGTGCATAGGTTTCAACATAGTTTACAGACTGAGACAGACTAGGAAGAAGGAAGAAACCATCCACTTCTCAAAGAACTGGCCTGGGGAAACCTTATGAACAGTAGAGAAACACTGTCTGATACATTACTGGACAACTTTATGAATAGCCCAGAAACATCGTCTGATACAGTGCAGGAGGATGAGCCCCTTAGGTCATAAGGCTCTTAAAATAGGCTGGGAAAGA
>NW_006921810.1:4644162-4644983 GCF_000298275.1 Orycteropus afer afer | reverse complement strand
AGTCAGCTGATCTTTGACAAAAGTCCAAAATTCATTAAGTGGGGAAGAGAATATTGGTTTAATAAATGGTGCTGGCAAAACTGGAGATCCATTTGCAGAAAAATGAAACAAGATCTGTACCTCACACCATCCAAAAAACGAACTCCAGATGGATCAAAGACTTAAATGGGAAACCTAAAACTATACAATTCCTCAAGGAAAATCTAGGGACAAATTAAAGGGCTCTAATATGTGGCATAAATAGACTATCAAGCACAACTCAAAATGCACAAACAGCAGAAGAGAAACCAGATGATTGGGACCTTCTAAAAAATAAATTTTTATGTGCTTCCAAAGACTTCTCCAAATGAGTCAAAAGAGAACCTATGGACTGGGAAAAAATATTTGATAATAACATATCTCACAAGGGACTTATCTCTAGAACTTATAGAAAACTCCTACACCTCAATAAGAAAAAGACAGGCAATCCAATTAAAAAATGGGCAGAAGACATGAATAGACACTTCACCAACTGGGATGTTCAACGGCCAACAAACATATGAAGAAGTGCTCACAATCATTATCTATTAGAGAGATGCAAATCAAAACAACGTGATACCATCTTGCTCCAGCACAAGTAACAAAGTTCAACAAGACAGAAAATAACAAATACTGGTGAGGTTATGGAGAGATGAGGACTCTTATACACTGCTGGTGGGACTGTAAAATGGTACAACCATTGTGGAAAGCAGTATGGTGATTCCTTCAAAAGTTGGAATTAGAAATACCATTAGACCTAGCCATCCATTACTAGGCATATACCCTAAAGAAGTGAGAGCCAT
>NW_006921810.1:4637263-4642996 GCF_000298275.1 Orycteropus afer afer | reverse complement strand
ATTTACCTCAAGTAGATACTCTCCTTGGAGAGAACAATCATGGGAGAAAGAAGGGCTGCTTATGCACAGGGAGACAGCTCAGGGGGCAAGAGTCCATTGTGGGATGGACACAAGGAAGAGGTAACTATGGGGAGGAAGTGGGAGGGGAACTGTTTCATTGTGGTAAACTGTGGTCAATGTCATGAGACAAAGTATATGTGAATTGGTCTATGGAAAGTGAATTTGCTCTGCAAATCTTCACCCAAATCACACACACACAAAAAAAGAATTTGTGTAGAGATACAAAAACAATAAATTCTGTGCTATTGCTAAAAATAGAGAGAAAATTTCACCCTAAGATTCTGTAAAGAATTATGAAGAATCTGAAATTCTTTCGAAGCTCACAAGTTAGTTTGCCACTATTTTATTGATACTGTCAGAGGATACTTACAGCACAGGAAGCAATATGACCTTCATGCTAGCATCACTTCCCCTTGTCCTCAGTCTCATGAGGGTCACACAGAGTGACTCAAGTGAATGTTTTGCACACAGTGGCTATGTTCACAGCTGAGGAAGCCAGAGCTTAGAAAACCCTGACACAGTGTAATGGACTGGCACAAACCTGCAGACCTTTGCCCCAGAGGGAGACTTCATCTTTATTACACTGGCCAGAAAACTAGCCTGCCCTATCCTTCAGAAGATATTCTATCTCCCAGGTTGTATGTTATACATACATCCTTGAAAAGAGTCTAGAACAAAGGATGCCAATGCTTTTGTTCATAAGATGTGTAGAAACACGAAAGGCCCATGAAGACTTCTTTCCCAAGAGCTTCCTCACAGACAAAATAATGAGGAAAACATCAATTTTGAGACTCATATCTGAATCTTTGCTTGAGAAGATAAAGCCAATCATTATAATAAAATGTGCAACGATATGGAGTTAGGAAACCAAAAGGTAAGAACGCACTTGGTATTTCTCAAGCTGAAAGAACTGAACAGAAGCTTTAATCCTTGAGTTGCAATATTGAAAGATTCTATGGGCAAAATATTGAATGTTGCAGGAAACATCAGAAGATGGAAGAAATACAGAGTCACTGTACAAAAAAGATTTGTTGATGTTCATCCATTTCAGGAGGTGGCATATCATCAAGAACCAATGGTACCGAAGGAAGAAGTTCAAGCTGCACTGAAGGAATTGGAGAAAAAAAAAAAAAAGGCTCCAGGAATTAATGGAATACCAATTGAGATGTGTCAACAAATGGATGCCACACCAAAGACACTCACTTATCTAAGCGAAGAGATTTGGAAGACATCTACCTGGGCAAGTGACTGGAAGAGAGCTATATTTGTACCCATTCCAAAGAAGGTGATCCCACAGAAGGTGGAAATTGTCAAGCAATATCATTAATATCACATACAAGTAAAATTTTGTTGAAGAAAAAACAGTCACAGAAAAATATTGAGAGAGAACTTCCAGAAATGGAAGATGGATTCAGAAGAGGAAATAGAATGAGGGACATCATTGCTGATGTCAGACAGATCTTGGCTGAAAGCAAAGAATACCAGAAAGAAGTTTACTTATGTTTTATTGACTATGGAAAAGCATTCAATTGTGTGGATCATAACAAATTATGAGTACCATTGATAAGAATGGGAATTCCAGAACCTTTTATTGTGCTAATGAGGAACCTGTACATAGATCAGGAGGCTGTCTTTCATACAGAACAAGGGGATACTCCATGGTTTAAAATCAGGAAGGGAGTGTGTCAGTGTTGTTTCCTTTTACCATACTTATTCAATCTGTATGCTGAGAAAATAATACAAGAACATGGATTATATGAACAAGAACACAGCATCAGGATTGAAGGAAGACCTTTTAACAACCTGTGATATACAGATGACACAACCTTGCTTGCTGAAAGTGAGGATGACTTGAAGCACTTACTGATGAAGATTAGAGACCACAGTCTGCAATATGGATTACACCTCAACATAAAGAAAACAAATATCTTCACAACTGGACCAATAAGCAGCATCATGATAAATGGAGAAAAGTTTGAAGCTGTCAAAAATTTCATATTACTTGTTTCCACAATCAACACCAAAGGAAACAGCAGTCAAGAAATCAGAGGATGTACTGCACTGGGCAAATTGGCTGCAAAAGACCTCTTTCAAGTGCTGAAATGCAAAGATGTTTCTTTGAAGACTAGGGTGCACCTAACCCAAACCATGGTATTTTCAGTCACCTCATGTCCATGTGAAAGCTGGACGAGGAATGATGACCGAAGAATAATTGAAGCTTTTGAGTTATGATGCTGGTGAAGAATACTGAGTGTGCCATGGAGTGTGAGAAGAACTAAAATATCTATCCTCGATGTAGTGTAGCCAAAATGCTCCTTGGAACTGAGAATGGCTAGACTTCTTCTCATCTACTTAGTCATGTTGTCAGAAGGGACCGTTCTAGGGAGAAAGGTATTAGGCTTGGTAAAGTGGAGGGTCAGCAAAAAATGGTAGGGCCCTCAACGAGATGGATTGATACAGTGGCTGCAATGATGGGTTCAGGTATAGCAAGGATTGTGAGTCTAGCACAGGACCAGGCAGTATTTTATTCTGTTGTACACAGGGTTGCTGTGAGTCAGAGATGACTCTATTGTGCCTAACAACAATAGCAACATCTGAATTATGAATTGATAAAAAGAACATATCAAGTATTATGTTTAGCTCAGATTCTTTTCCAACTTACCTTTACATATTTCTTGAGCTGTAAGTTCAGCTATCAGTGTTTATCTTATATTATGTACCAATGAAAGAATAAATGAGCAAGAGAATCTCTACAATCAATCCTAGAATTATCCAGTCATATATGGTACATACTAGACTGACAAACCCAATGTTGACAAGTAAAAAGCCACAGTCTTGATGTTACCAAACTACATGGCAGGCCATTAACGAGCCATGACCTCAGGTAGCCTGAGACCAGAACTAGATGGTGCTCAGCAACCAACACTATCCAATCTGGCCAGTGGTACAATAGAGTACCCTGGTTGGAATGGGAGAAAAACGCAGAACAAAACTCAAATTCTTAAAAATGGCCAAACTAATAGGACCACCAGAGACCAAAGGACTTTCTAAACTATCACCCTGAGATGTCCTTTAAACCTTGAACCTAATATATCCCCAGAGATCAGCTTTTAACCAAAAAGCAGATTAACACACAAATCAAAGGACGTTACCTGTTAGCTTCATGCTCTTCTAATAATAATAATAATAATAAAACTGTATGAATTCAAAAAGCTATCATTTATTCCAAAGCAAAAATGTGGAGATAAGGGGGCAGAAAAACTAGAGTACTACATATGGAACAACCAAAACACAATTAATAAGAATGGTGAAACAATCTGGAAAATGTCACTAAAGTCATTAATGAATTTATATGGAAACTATCAAAGGGGAACCTAACTTGTTGTGTCAACTTTCACCAAAAACAACACAATACAATGTATTTAAAAAAAGAAAACTAAATATTTTTAGAATTGTTTATTTTGCTGATATTAGAAAAAAATTACATCAGAATATTTAGTTGATTAGCACTCTCTAGATTTGTGTTGGAGAATTATAGCTATGGCTTCACTAATGTCATTTCTTTGGGGGCAAATCTGGATATAGTCAGCCTTCTACCTCTGGTGGTGCTGTGGGTATGGCTGCTAACCAAAAGGTGGATGTTTCGAACCCACCAGCTGCTCCACAGGATGAAGATTAGACTATCTACTTCCATAAAGATTTCAGTCTTGGGAACCCCGTAGGGTTCTCTAGGAATTGGAATTGACTAGATGGCAGTGGTTTCTTTGGTTTTGGTTTTGGTTTAAAGACCCAAAAGTATCACGTTCAAGACTAAGTTCAATTGCTCCAAGGAATTAAATATGGTTTTCAGAAAGGAGAATAATATCCTGAACCATAATTCAATATTTTTCAATTTTGTTTTCAAATTATTGTTCAGGTTAATAAATAATAGTTAGCTACGACTATTTTAAATTCTGTTCCAGTGGATTTCATGTCTAAGTGTGCAAAATAAATAAAAGGCAAGTGCCACAGACCTGCTTCTTTTGTAAGCATCTACTTGGTGAATTAGTTATTGAAGGTGGAATTGAGCAAATAGTTTGGTCAGGTAAACAGCTTCATGAATGTTCTAACCTCACAAATGACAACAGGCAGTTAAGGACATTGGCTATGAAAAATTCACGTTTTGTTTATTATTGTATTTTATCGTTTGCTTCTATAAAGGCAATAAAAGCTCTCTTTAGGAAAAAAAAAAAGGAAAAAATGTCTCTCATGATCATATTTCTATGACTATTTGAAATACATTGCCCCATCTTCCTTCCGAGGAGTGGTGGGTTGGAACTGCCAGCCTTCTGGTGAGCAGTCAAGTGCCTTAGGCACTAGGCCACCAGAGCTCCTAATATTATAATTTAGACATGCAAAATATATACATTAGTATCCTTTTCCTTTATAGTATTGTCATTTTCAATGATGGTCAAATATTCTATCCAGTGCTGTATCATGATATATTTAAACATTTTCCTAGTTTCTATTTTTATTTTTATGGATGTTAATGTAAATAATCAGGTAAAGAACATCTTAAATATACCTTTTTTTTATGTTTACAATTATTCCTTAGGCTAGAATATCAGAGGGGTGATTACTATATAAAATCTATTTATTTATTTATTTATTTTGGCTATGAAATCATCAAAATTTCCCCTTATATATGTTTTCTTTAACCTCAGCACACATCACCCACACTGATTCCCAAGGTGAATATCCTATGTTAAGATCAAAAAGGGCATAGTTCTCTCTGCTAGCTAGCTGAAAGAAATCATTGAAATAATGAGCTCTTGAAGAGTTTTTTTAATTTGTTGAGAGATAATAACTTTCCAGAAATGACACTTGGTACTTTATGTTCACTGTCATTTTTAAAATCCACTTAAAAATATGCTAGACTTTATTGTTACCTGGATATCATACGTGAAAAAATTTTGTCTCCAAGAGATTAGATAATTTATCTAAGGCCATATCTAGTAAGGGGCAGAGTAAGAATTCAAATCCAAAGCTGCTTGACCTTCCACTACAGATTTTCTCTTTTCCAAAATAATGAAGACCCAAAGCATAGCCTTTGCCTGGTGAAGTTTCAGAAACCTATAAAAGAATATATTTTTTTGTGTGAGAGGATCCTTGCTGGCAACCCTCCAAAACCACCTCTAAACAGCCATTTTCCCTCTTGAATTATATGCTGGACTGTATTTAGACTGTATTAAGATTTTAGCAATGAATAGGTCACAATCCAATGAGACTCTTGCTCCAAGGTTAGCATGGCATGGACTTACGTCATTTAACCCATTTTTTATGTGTTTATGGTCAAACTCATTTTAAAATTTATTCAAATTTTCTTTTAGCTACATTTAAAAAACAGCTATCTCCCAAATTTTCTTCAACTATATTATATAAGGCATTCCCAAAGTGCTTCTTATATGTATAAGTATGAACCTAGACATCTCCACTTAACTGAAAAAGATGTATTAAAAAACATTAACAGTAAGGTCAAGTTCCAGTAAGATGGCGGACTAGGCAGAAAGACTGCACAGACCTTCTTCAACAAAGAAAAGGGAAACCAATTAACACAGATACAGAAGATAATCCTGGACCCCTAAGCCTTGAAGGAAAGGATATAGAAGTGGACTAAACCCCAACTAGCAGAAG
>NW_006921810.1:4630401-4633348 GCF_000298275.1 Orycteropus afer afer | reverse complement strand
TTTTTTGAAAAAAACACCCCACATTTGGCTCCTTGTGACCAAAGCCAATTATTGGTACAAAACAATGGTGCCATCAGACTAATACTGAATAATAGAATGATAATTTTGTGGTGTATCCCAGTGCACTTTTTAAGAAATTCATAAATTTGTTTCCATGAACTTACATCTTTTTTTGGCTCCTATTTTTCATAATTTGGATATGGTAAATTACAAGATATATCTTTGTGCATTCAGATCTTGTGAGAAATAAGATAAAAATTATGTTCATTTATTTTATCTGGTCACTTATAAAAACAGCAATGTTCAAGATAAAACTAACTGGAAAATTCGTACCAGATATATATAAACATATAATTTAGAAAATTTATGAAAAAAAAAATTATACCGCTGCTGCTTTGTGCCATCAAGTTGGTTCTGACTCAGAGTGACCCTGTGTACAACAGAAACATTTCCTGGTCCTGTGTCATTATCACAATCAATGCTATGTTTGAGAACATCGTTGGAGCCACTGTGCTGATTCATCCCGTAAAGGATCTTCCTATTTTTCACAGACCCTCTACCAAGTGTGATGACCTCCAGGGACTGGTACCTCCTGATAACATGTCCAAAGAACATGAAACAAAGTCTCATCATCTTCACTTCTCAGGAGCACTCTGGCTGTACTTCTTCAAAGACAGATTTGTTTACCCTTCTGGCAGTCCATGGGACATTCAATATTCTATGCCAAGATCATAATTCAAATGCCTCAACTCTTCTTTGGTCTTTCTTACTCATTTTCCAGCTTTCACATGCATTATGAGGCTTTTGAAAGTGCCATGGTTTGAATCAGGCACACCTTAGTCCTCAAAGTGACATCTTTTTTTTTTTTTTTTTTAATACTTTAAAGAAATTGTTTGCAGAGTATTTGCCCAAGGCAAAGCGTCATTTAAATTTGACTGTTTGTTCCATGGGCATGACTGTGGATCCAAGTAAAATGAAATCCTTGACAGCTTCAATCTTTTCTCCATTCATCATGATGTTGCTTATTGGTCCAGTTGTGAGGATGTTTGTTTTCTTTATGCTGAGGTGTAATCCATAATGAAGGTTATAGTCTTTGATCTTCATCACTAAGTGATTCAAGGCCTCATCACTTTCAGCAAGCAAGGTTGTGTCATCTGCATATTGCAGGTTGTTAATGAGTCTTCCTCCAATCCTGATGCCATGTTGTTCATATAGTCCAGCTTTGGATTATTTGCTCAACATACAAATTGAATAAGTATGGTGAAAGGATAAAGTCCTGCCACACACCTTTCCTGATTTTAAACTATGCAGTATCACATTGTTCTGTCGGAACTACCTCTTTTTCTATGCACTGGTTTGGCATGAGCACAATTGAGTGTTCTGGAATTTCCATTCTTCACAATGTTATTCATATTTGTTATGATCCACATAATCATATGCCTTTATATGGTCAAAAAACACAGATAGACATATTACTGATACCTTCTGATTCCACCCAAGATCCATCTGAATTCCCTCATTCCACATGTTGTTCTAAATCCAGCTTGAATTTCTCACAGTTCCCTATTGACACCCTGCTACAATCATGTTTGATTATAGTCAGCAATATTTCACTTGCATGTAATATAAATGATACTTTGATAATTTCTGCATTCTTTTGTATCACTTTTCTTTCAAATGGCACAAATATGGATCTCTTTCAGTCAGTTGGGTGTGTAGCTGTCTTCTGAATTTCTTTGCATAGATTAGTGAGTGCTTCCAATATAGTATTCATTTGTTGAAACATGTCAGTTGATATTCCATCAATTCCTGGAACCTTATATTTCACCAATATATTCAGTGAAGCGTGGACTTCTTCTTTCAATATCATCTGCTCTTGATCATATGTTATTCCTGACATGGCTAATTGTCAACCAATTCTTGCTGCTACAGTGAGTCTTTGTGTCTCTCCCATCTCATTTTGTTGCTTCTTCTGACATTAAATATTTTGCCCATAGAATCTTTCAGTATAGCAATTCAAGGAATGAATTTTTCTTCAGTTCTTTCAGCATGAAAAAAGCTGAGCATATTCTTCCCTTTTGGTTTCCTAACTCCAGGTAATTGCACATTTCACTATTATATGTTATCTTCTACCTCAGCCTTTTTAAATCTTCTGTTCAACTCTTTTACTTCAGCATTTCCTCTATTCACTTTAACTAGGCTACATTCAAGAACAAGTTTCAGAGTCCCTTCTGACATCTATTTTGTTCTTTTCCTTCTTTTCTGTTTTTTTCTTTTTCTTTGTCTTAGATGAGTGCATATTCTCTTGGTGTTACTGTTCACCTTAGAGGTCTATCATTTTACTGCTGTTGTGTCACAAGGGTTAAGTTCAGTTCCTAGCTTGAAGGATGTCTAAGGGGCATAGTCTTGAGAGTTCCACCAGTCCTCAGTAGACCAGTAAGCCTGGTGTTTTAGTGTGTCATTTTAAGTTTTGTTCTATATTTCCCTTCACTTTATCCAGGACCTCTTTCGTGATGCCTTTCAGAGCTGTCAGTAGTGGTAACCAAGTACTATCTAGTTCTTCTGGTCTCAGGGTCATGAACAATGGGATTCACATGCTGTTAGTTCTTTGGGTTAATTGTTTGCTGCATCTTTGATTTTCTTCACTCTTCTTTACTTTGGAGAGGGAGAGACCAATAGCCACACCTTAAATGGTCACAAGCTTTTAAGACTCTAGTTGCTACTGACCAAAGTAGGATGTAGAATACTATTTTTATAGACTATATTATGACAATTGACCTTAGTGTTCCCCAAGACTGTGATCCTGAGATTCCTTACCCAGTGACTCATTCCCTCATGGTGTTTGGATATGACAAACGTGTTTCATAACTTTGTCTCCTGTGTGCTCTACTATATTCATGCACATATTTACAGAACATATAAATATGTAAGTAGAAATGACTTCTAT